>NC_057802.1:445197895-445199555 GCF_018294505.1 Triticum aestivum | reverse complement strand
AGGATGCGGTGGGTCGTCGGCGGCGGTGGAGCGGGGGAGGGTGCGGGGGGTCGGCGACGGCGGCCGGTGGAGTGGGGTAGAGGGTGCGGGGGGTGCTCGGTGGCGAGGGGGACCGGATCTGGCGAGGTGGGATAGCGATCGAGATGGAGGGGGATCGAGATCGAGTGTCCATGAAATTTAAAAATATTCTTGAGTTCAAAAAGTGCCCATGAAATACAATCAAGAAATGAAGGCTACAATTTAAATACAATCGATCTTAGCTAGCTATCTGTTCACAATCTTCTTGCCCTTATTTTTCGTAAATGGAGTTCTTCTCTTGAACGGATGTCCTTTAGGTAGGGTGGTCCTGCTTCTTCTTGTGGTGTATGCTGATACTTCATCGTCGTCGTCATGTTCCATCTTCGGGTCGCCGTACTTGTCGAAGTCTTGCTCATTGGCGACTCCATCCATTCCGATGATCTTCCTTTTGCCTCTCCTCACGACAACACGACTGGGCTTTGACGGGTCGGTAATGAAGAAGCATTGGTCCACTTGGGAAGCCAGTACCCATGGCTCATTTTTCGCGGTGACGTTCGCGCCTGCGGTCTTGGATTTGGCTTCGGGTATAACCATGGTGGTGAAATACCGGTCTTCTTTTATGACGCTCCTGGCCCATCTGACACGGAACATCGGGACCTTCTCTCCAGCGTAGCTCAGCTCCCAGATCTCCTCGATCCTTCCGTAGTATCTGTCCTTGTCGTTACCGGTGTAGGATTCCATCGTTACCCTGGAGTTCTGATAACCATCGCTCTTCATGTCCTTGTCCTCAGTGTAGAATGTGTAGCCGTTGATATCGTACGCCTCATACGTCATCAGGTTGTGCTTGGCGCCTTGTGACAAGGCGAATATGAGTTGTTCTTCCGTGGAAGAATCCTCATGTAAAGGGTACGACAGAAGCTTCTGCTTGAACCAACGCGTGAAACATGAGTTGTGCTCTTTGATTATATCTCCGTCCGTCCTCTGTTGGCCTCGGTCATTGTACGTCTTCTCAATAAAGGTTTTGTGCTCTACCACCCAAGGATCGACCACGTCTATGTGTTGTAGCGCGACTAGGTTTGCTCTTTCAAAGTCGGCGATTCGACCATCGAAGTCGACATGCATTTCGTGGCGACCCTCACGGTGACCCCATCCAGCGAGCCTGCCGAGGTGCCTGTTGACGGGCAGACCAACGGGGTTCTCGATGCCTAGATAATTCATGCAGTAGGAGATGCACTCTTCGGTCAGAAAGCCCCTGGCTATGCTTCCCTCTGGACGTGACATGTTGCGAACGTATCCTTTGATGACACCATTCATCCTTTCGAACGGCATCATGCTGTGCAGGAACGTCGGCCCGAGTTGGATGATATCCTCCACGATATGGACCAGCAGATGCACCATAATGTCGAAGAATGCGGGCGGGAAGTACATCTCAAGCTCGCATAGTATCACCACGATCTCTTCCTGTAGCCTTCTGAGTTGCCTCACGCCAACCGACTTCCGAGAGATGACGTCGAAAAAGTTGCATAGGCCAAATAGCGTTTCACGGACGTGCGCGTCCATGATCCCACGGATTGCAACTGGAAGTATCTGCGTCATCAGCACATGACAGTCGTGAGACTTCATCCCGCTGAACTTCTGCTTC
>NC_057802.1:444987093-445197885 GCF_018294505.1 Triticum aestivum | reverse complement strand
GCGGCGAGGGGGACCGGATCTGGCGAGGTGGGATAGCGATCGAGATGGAGGGGGATCGAGATCGAGTGTCCATGAAATTTAAAAATATTCATGAGTTCAAAAAGTGCCCATGAAATACAATCGAGAAATGAAGGCTACAATTTAAATACAATCGATCTTAGCTAGCTATCTGTTCACAATCTTCTTGCCCTTATTTTTCGTAAATGGAGTTCTTCTCTTGAACGGACGTCCTTTAGGTAGGGTGGTCGTGCTCCTTCTTGTGGTGTATGCTGATACTTGATCGTCGTCGTCATGTTCCATCTTCGGGTCGCCGTACTTGTCGAAGTCTTGCTCATTGGCGACTCCATCCTTTCCGATGATCTTCCTTTTGCCTCTCCTCACGACAACACGACTGGGCTTTGACGGGTCGGTAATGAAGAAGCATTGGTCCACTTGGGAAGCCAGTACCCATGGCTCATTTTTCGCGGTGACATTCGCGCCTGCGGTCTTGGATTTGGCTTCGGGTATAACCAGGGTGGTGAAATACCGGTCTTCTTTAATGACGCTCTTGCCCCATCTGACACGGAACATCGGGACCTTCTCTCCAGCGTAGCTCAGCTCCCAGATCTCCTCGATCCTTCCGTAGTATCTATCCTTGTCGTTACCGGTGTAGGATTCCATCGTTACCCCGGAGTTCTGATAACCATCGCTCTTCATGTCCTTGTCCTCGGTGTAGAATGTGTAGCCGTTGATATCGTATGCCTCATACGTCATCAGGTTGTGCTCGGCGCCCTATGACAAGGCGAATATGAGTTGTTCTTCCGCGGAAGAATCCTCATGTAAAGGGTACGACAGAAGCTTCTGCTTGAACCAACGCGTGAAACATGAGTTGTGCTCTTTGATTATATCTCCGTCCGTCCTCTGTTGGCCTCGGTCATTGTACGTCTTCTCAATAAAGGTTTTGTGCTCTACCACCCAAGGATCGACCACGTCTATGTGTTGTAGCGCGACTAGGTTTGCTCTTTCAAAGTCAGCGAGTCGACCATCAAAGTCGACATGCATTTCGCGGCGACCCTCACGGTGACCCCATCTAGCGAGCCTGCCGAGGTGCCTGTTGACAGGCAGACCAACGGAGTTCTCGATGCCTAGATAATTCGTGCAGTAGGAGATGCACTCTTCGGTCAGAAAGCCCCTGGCTATGCTTCCCTCTGGACGTGACATGTTGCGAACGTATCCTTTGATGACACCATTCATCCTTTCGAACGGAATCATGCTGTGCAGGAACGTCGGCCCGAGTTGGATGATATCCTCCACGATATGGACCAGCAGATGCACCATAATGTCGAAGAATGCGGGCGGGAAGTACATCTCAAGCTCTCATAGTATCACCACGATCTCTTCCTGTAGCCTTCTGAGTTGCCTCACGCCAACCGACTTCTGAGAGATGACGTCGAAAAAGTTGCATAGGCCAAATAGCGTTTCACGGACGTGCGCGTCCATGATCCCACGGATTGCAACTGGAAGTATCTGCGTCATCAGCACGTGACAGTCGTGAGACTTCATCCCGCTGAACTTCTGCTTCGCTGAGTCTAGGTATCTGCTTATCTTCCCCGTGTAACCGTAAGGAAGTTTTACTACTACGAGGCAGGTGAAAAACTGATCGATCTCCTCCTGACTTATAGTGAAGCACGCGCGAGGGAAGTCATTTCCGGTCTTCTTGGCCTTTTTGCCTTTGCGACGACTTTCCGTGTCCTGCTTCGCCTTATCATCATCATCATTAGCGTGAAGCTCCTCCCTGATGCCCATTGAAGTCTGCCCTTGCTTTCGGCCCATCTTTGGTCCTCTCTGGCATGTTGAGCAGGGTACCAAGTAGACTCTCGCACACGTTCTTCGTGATATGCATGACATCAAGGCTGTGAGGCACACGGTGGATCTTCCAGTACGGCAAGTCCTAGAAAACAGACCTTGTTTTCCATACCTTCAGCAGCAGCTCTGGCGCCTTTCGCTTCTTTCCCGGCTCTGGCGCCTTTTGCTTCTTTCCCGGCAGTGGGCAATCTTTCCAATTTTTCAACAGCTCGTCTATTTCCTCGCTGCTGCTCGTACGCGGGCGTCTTCGGGGTTCGGTTTCACCATCGAACAGATCCTTGCGTTTCCTCCACGGGTCATCGTCGCGAAGCCACCTTCGATGTCCCATGTACATGGTTTTCGAAGACCCGGGATCTCTATCTAGCTGGCGATACGTTGTGTCATCCATGCACCTGACGCATCCAAAAAATCCGTGGACCACCTGCCCCGCGAGATATCCGTAACCGAGATAGTCGTCCACCGTCGTGAGCAGTGCGGCTCTCATAGGGAAATATTCTTTCTCTGCGGCGTCCCACGTATTGGCTGGCATTTTCCACAGTGTGTCTAGCTCCTCTTTCAGCAGCCCCAGATACAGATTCATGTCGTTCCCTGGTTGTTTCGGCCCTTCAATTAGCATACTCATGTGAATGTACTTCCTCTTCATGCACAACCAGGGGGGAAGGTTGTACATCCACACAAACACAGGCCAGGTGCTATGTGTGCTTCTCTGGCTGCCAAACGGATTGAATCCATCGATGCTCGCGCCCAGCACGATGTTCCTTGGATCCTTCCCAAATTCTCGGTGTTCGAAGTTCAACGCTTGCCACTGGCTCCCATCCTTAGGGTGACTCAGCATCTTGTCTTTTTTATTTATCTCCGGATCATTTCCGTCATCTTCTCGCTTCTTCTCCTCCCTATCTGCGTGCCAATGCAGGAGCTTTGCTACCTTCGGGTCTGCGAAATACCGCTACAGACGAGGAGTGATCGGAAAGTACCACACCACTTTTCGAGGAGCTTTCTTCCTCTTCTTGTATCGAGTGACGCCGCACACCGGACATATGGTAGACTCCGCGTGCTCGTCCCGATAAATGATGCAATTGTTCATGCACACACGGTATTTCACGTGCGGTAAATCCAGAGGACACACAATTTTCTTCGCCTCCTCGAAACTGGTCGGGCACTTGTTCCCCTTGGGAAA
Organism: Triticum aestivum; assembly: GCF_018294505.1. Classification (NCBI taxonomy): domain Eukaryota; kingdom Viridiplantae; phylum Streptophyta; class Magnoliopsida; order Poales; family Poaceae; genus Triticum; species Triticum aestivum. The sequence goes on along the minus strand of NC_057802.1, from coordinate 445,194,863 downwards.
ACGTTCGTGCCAGAATGACATGTTCTCGTCGAAGCATGCGTCGGTCATTTTGTGTTTTACCTTCATCTCCAGAGCCATGAGCGTTACTTTTAGGCGGGTATCCTCGGGCCTGCATCCTTCATACAATGGAGTAACCGCGTCCATCTCCAGTTGATCCAGCTTGGCTTTCTCTCGGGCGGCAGCTCTTGCGTTATCCGTCTGCTTGAGAAGCAGCTCTTGAATATGAGGGTCCTGCACCCAGCCCATCGATGGTCCATCGTCGTCTGCTCCGCCGGCATCTTCATCTTCATGATCATGCCCTTCGTCTGCTCCCGCATCTTCCTCATCATCATGTCCGGCATCTTCTACATGATGACTGTGTACAGCATCACCGTCGTGATCATGTCCTGGAGATTCTTCGTCTTCTCGCCCGCCCGAGCCGCGGTGGTTGTCTTGCTGCCCTTCCTCATCTCTTGCCCCGCCCCCATGGACGACTTCATAGTCATCTTCATCACCTTGCCACCAATAGCCATCCATGAAACCACGCAAGAGCAGGTGGTCCCGCACCTGCTCGGAATCCGAGTCCGCAATAAGGCCCTTCAGCTTGCATCTTCGACACGGACATCTTATCTCCGTCTCATTCTTTTCAAGCATCTCGGCCTTCGCGGAGCTCAAAAACCTATTCACGATGCCTTCGGTCATCGTGCAGACCATGGTCGCCTGCGGGGTAGAGCAAAACTATATTTTAGAACCAAGAAAAAATTTGGCATGACTTTCCCTAAAAATAGGACCAAAAAGAATGCATAGTGCCAAAATTCTCGCCGAAACGGAAATGAGTCAACGTTCCGGCAAAATTTTGGCAAATATCGCATTTCAAATACCGATACCTGCAAACACAAACATATATGCAACACCACAAACATACATATATCTAGCTAGGCCATAAAATGTGCATGTGCACGTTGTTGGAGGGAGAACAACATAAAGATAGCTTCCCCCTTACTTACCTATCAAAAAAGGTAATTTAACCACTTAATTTGGATGAATTTATGAGGCAAATGAGGTGAGGAGGAGGAGGCAGTCGAGACAAGCTTGGAGGAGGAGGTGGAGAGAATGAAGTGGGGAAAGTGAGTGGGTAGTGTGGCTGTCCAAAATATCTAGCTCGTCCCAGGTTACTAATGGCGCACCACCAACAAATGCGCCATTAGTAACCCTGGTGCACCAGGGAACAGTGCGCCATTACTAGATTAAACTAGTAATGGCGCACTGTTCCCTGGTGCGCCATTAGTAGTTTTGCAAAAAAATAAAAAATAAAAAAATATAGTAGTGGCGCACTATGAGGCTGGTGCGCCATTACTAGTTAGAACTAGTAATGGCGCACTGTGCCCTGGTGCGCCATTAGTATGTTTGGAAAAATAAAAAATAAAAAATTTGTTACTAATGGCGCACCGTGTGTCTGGTGCGCCATTAGTGTCTTTCACACTAATGGCGCACCATCCCGTGGTGCGCCGCTGCTATATAGTAGTGGCACACCACATGTCTGGTGCGCCATTAGTGGCCATTCCATCTATAGCCCTTTTCCTAGTAGTGACCCAAGTAAACTAAAAAGAATGATGATGAAGAATTTGAATGCTTTGCTGAAATGCTGAGGCCAGTCTTTTTGCGTACTCGCTTGACTGATATCTTGAAAATGCCTCCTTATGCAAAGTATATGAAAGACATCATCACTAATAAGAGAAAAATACCGGAAGCTGAAATCTCCACTATGCTTGCTAATTACACTTTTAAAGATGGAGTACCTAAAAAACTTGGAGATCTGGGAATACCAACTATACCTTGCTCTATCAAAAAGAATTATGTGAAAACTGCTTTGTGTGATTTAGGGGCTGGTGTTAGTGTTATGCCTTTCTCTTTATATAAAAGACTTGAGTTGAATAAAATCACACCTACTGAAATATCTTTGCAAATGGCTGACAAGTCAACTGCCATACCTATCGGTATCTGTGAGGATGTGCCCATTGTTGTTGCTAGTGTTACTATTTTGACTGACTTTGTTATACTTGAGATGCCCGAGGACGACAACATGTCGATTATCCTTGGTAGACCCTTCTGGACTACTGGAGCGGCTGCTATTGATTGCAATAAAAGCAAGGTCACGTTTCATATTAATGGTAATGAGCATACGGTGCACTTTCCGAAGAAACAATTCCAAGTGAAAGGTATTAATGTTATTGAAAAATCTCCGACAATCACTATTGGAAGTTTTCAAATACCTCTACCTACTGTCAAAAAGAAATATGAAATGCTTATTGTTGGGGAGATGCATATCCCCATTGAGGTATCTTAGTGATTTACGAAAGTTCTTCGGTTTCATGCTAATCGAAAGTGGTTGTTAATAAGACCTGATCAACCTTATTAATGGATCATTTTTGAGCGGTATGAAGTTGCTGAATTTAGTAAGCACTACCTTCTGTCCCCGCTTTTTGTTTTCTGTTTTTATAAGTTAAATAAAATAAATGCCATGTTTTGTCTGTTTTCTGAATTTCCCGTGCAATAAAAAATGACCCAAAAATAAAGTTCTCAGAATGCCCTGAAATTTATATGATTTTTTTCCTGAATATTTAAGAATTTTTGGTGCAAAAATTACCAGAGGAGGGGTGCACCTGGTGGGCACAACTCACGAGGGCGCGCCAGCACCCCCTGGAGCGCCCTGGGGGGTTGTGGTCCCCATGTGGGCCCCCTCACTTACGTCTTCCTCCCACACGGTCACTTACCTCTAGAAAAATATCACTCTAGCTCTCTCTCTCTCGTGTTCTTGCTCCCGAAATCGCGGATTTTGATCTCTTTGCTCGAAGCTCCGTTTCCGAAACTGTTTCAGGGATTTTTTTCTTGGTATGTGACTCCACCACTTGTCCAATTAGTTTTTGTTTTAGTGGTTTATACTTTGAATAAATAGCTACTCTTGGTGCTGCTGTAGATGTGCTTGCATGCTCAATTCTTAGTGTTCTAACTAGTTTGAATGCTTGCTATGGCCTCTATGTATCCATATGAGTAGTTGCTATTAGTTTTGTGAAGTTTTGTTGGAAAGATTTTGTGGACTAAAAATTAGATTTTTGTTCATAGGAAAAATAGTACGCGGACATTATGAACCTGTTTGGAAGGAGTTCTTCGAGGAGAAGGTCCTCGGGAGCATCTTCTAGTGACAGTTCTACTCGCCGGTCTTATGTTGAACCAAGCAAAAGTTCCACGCGAGATGCTGCCACCAAAACTTGCTTATGGCCTTGCGATGAGTATATGATGCAAGTGGGCATTAAGGAGGAATTTGAGCAATATGTTCACAATGCCGGCCTCGGTCCCTACCTCTCAGATAAGTGTGAACAGCGCCATCTTCTCACTGAATCATTTCTCAAAGGATTTAAATATTTTCCACGTGAGTCTAGGGTGTCCTTTATGCTTTATGATGAACCATTTACTATATCACTAGAGAATTTTGCTTACTCTTAGAATACAACTTGTGATAGGATTAAGACTCCTACTCAGATTGTAATAAGGCTAGGTCAGGTGCGGCTTGGCTCTTATATATACTTCTTGTACCGGCACAATATTGTATCAACAATTATTCAATACAATTTTCCATGGTATCAGACTTACGATCCTAGGGTATGGCTAACCCGCCGGCCCCGCCGCCGCCACCGCCCGGCTACTCCGAGCGGCACGCCGCCATCGTCGCCGCCAAGGTCGCAGTGGCCGTGGCCTCCTCCGCCTCTACCTCTACTCTAGCTCTACCTCCACCAATAGCACCTCCTCAACCATCCGGCTGGCGTCCAAGTCTAAACTACAGGGGCAAAAACCCTAGGCCGCCGCAGTTCCGCACGACGCCCGCTCCTGCTCCGCCCCTGGCTCCACCAACTACGCCACCACCGCCTCCGGCTTCATCAACTGCACCACCGCCGCCGCCCGGATGGCGCCCATCTCCTGATCCATGGACAGGGCTAGTCCAGGCGTGGCCTATGCCCTGGTCCGCCCCTACGCCATGTGGTGCCCCGCCTGCCTATACCGGTGGTTGGCAGCCCGGTGCTCGCCCTCCCACCGGCGCGCATCCTCGCACCCCGACAGCCAACGGCCGCGTACCACGCTGCTCCCTCATACACGCCACCGATCTACAATACCAGTCCTTATGCATCATATGGCGCTCCATCATCCCCCCTACATGCGGCACTACAATGATGGTCTCTCTCTCTTTACGCCGATGCCAGCCCTACTGCCAACACCACCACACCCGCAAGCGCCCATGACTACACCGGCCTCTACTTAAACTCCGAGCTAGGACCAAGCGGTTTTTCTACAAGCCATGAACAACTTTGCTGCACAAGGGAACTCAGGTACGGATTGGATTTTCGATTCTGGTGCTTCTCGTCATATGTCTGCATCGAGTAATTTGCTTTCTTTTTGCACACCTTCGTCTTTTCCATCTATTACTCTCGGTGATGGATCTTCTATTCCTATTTCCTGCGTCGGTCAGGCTCAAATCCAATCCCCAACTAAGCCTTTGCTTCTTTGTGATGTTCTTGTAGCTCATGCTCTTATTAAAAATCTGATTTCTGTTCGCCAAATCACCACTGATAATCTTGTTTCTGTTGAGTTTGACCCCTTTGGTTTGTCTGTGAAAGACTACCGGACCAAGGCCGAGATCGCTTGATTAAATAGGTCCGGTGATTTATATTCTCTCCATGGTGTTCTGGCCGCTGCTCCTCCAACATCTATGGCGGCCTCTGTTGACCTGTGGCACCAACGTCTTGGCCATCCCAATAAAAATGTGTTATCCACACTTCTTAGTGAATTTTCAATACCTCGTCATAGAGACACTCATAATTCTTCTATGTGTCAGTCATGTCAATTGGGCAAACATGTTCGCGTTCCCTTTAGTTCCTCTCAATCCTCTAGTACTTTTCCTTTTGAATTACTTCATTGTGATCTCTGGACATCACTAATAGAAAGTGTATCTGGTTTTAAGTATTATCTCGTGATTATTGATGATTTTACACATTATATTTGGACTTTTCCTTTACGCAACAAATCCGACGTTCATAATATATTCCTTAACTTTCAGCGCTATGTCTCGGTCCACTTTTTCTTCCCTATAAGATTCATACAATGTGATAATGGCTGTGAATTTGACAACTTTAAAAATCGAAATATCTTTCTACAATATGGAATTCTCTTGCGTTTCTCCTGTCCTTATACCTCCCCTTAAAACGGTAAAGCTGAGCGTTCTCTTTGTACTCTTAATGACATCATTGGCACTTTGCTTGTTCACTCTTCTCTGCCTCCGACGTTCTGGGCTGAGGACCTCCACATGGCCACATGTTTACTCAATACTCGTCCATCTAAAGTTAACCCGCAAACTACTCCTTACTTCTCTTTATTTCTCTCTCATCCAAATTACTCTGACATTCGTGTCTTCGGTTGTCTTTGTTTCCCAAAATCCTACTCCACTTCTCCTAACAAACTTTCCCCGCGCTCTATCCCGTGTGGCCATCTAGGGTTTTCTGACGAGCACAAGGGTTATCATTGTCTAGATCTTGTTAGTGGTTGTGTTCATGTGTCTCGTCATGTAACATTTGCTGAAAACATTTTCCCTTTTCCGAGCGTCAACAATTAGATCCCAACTCACCCACGCCGTCCACTAGTCCCTCTCGTCGCAATTATCTTCCCTTCTTTCACCCGCCGACCTATCCAGCGAAACCAGCTACAGTAGCGGATCCTGCCGCCACCACTTCTGTCATCACCTCTGTCCCAGCAGAGGAAAATGTTGGGGAACGTAGCAGAAATTCAAAATTTTCTACGCATCACCAAGATCAATCTATGGAGTAATCTAGCAACGAGGGTGTCGAGGAATTGTCACGACAGATGTCCTTGAGCTAGGACTTAGTCGTGGAGCCATCGCAACTAGGAAGCTTGAAGGGGTTATGTGGGACAAGGAACACGAGGGTTTATACTGGTTCAGCCCCTTACAGTGAAGGTAAAAGCCTACGTCCAGTTTGAGGTGTTATTGATTAGGGTTACGATCGCCAGGGAGCTAACAGTTATCCCGGCTCTCGATGATATTATTGTCGCCCTTAAACCGCTGCCGGGTCCTCCCTTTATATAGGGAGGCTGACGCCCAGCAGCCCTTAGAGTCCCGGCCGGCTCATAAGAGCGTCCGGCTCGGACTCTAAACAATACCTGCCTTACACTACAAGTCTACTATAACAATGATTGTAACTACAGGCTTTAAGCCATATCCGGGTCTCAGCCCATCTCTGGCCCATTATCTTGACACTTAGCTCCGGGCTTCTGGCAATGACCCTTAGAATAACCCGGCCCTCCTGGCGGGTGACTCCAAGGTCTATATCCTCAACATTAGGCCCCAGATTGACTTGAGCCGGCTCGTGTCAATCTTCAACTCTGCAGACAGAAAAAATCTCCGGCTTACCATTCATGTGAAGGCCATAACCCGGAGTGACGTCATCCTCTGGACTCCGGATAATCCGCCGTGACGTCATCCTCCATTAAGTCCGTTTTTTACTCCGCCAGATCCGCAACGGATCTTTGCCTTTACTGTCATTCCGAAAATCGAGGCGCCGTGAGGGGGAGATAACCACGCCGTGGCCTCCTTGAATCCCGCGCCCACTTATGACTCTGCCTTATAAATAGGCCGGCCCAGCACTTTCTTCTCACGCTCTCCTTCTTCCTCCTCGCGCCGTCGCTCCTCTGCTCGAGCTCCGCCACTGCCGCCGCCGTCGCGCCCCTGGTCTTCATCAACCCGGCCGCTGCATCACCTTGATTCGGACCAGACTCACGGCAACGACCTCCGCTCTTTCCAACTCCGGTGAGTCTCCCCTGCCCTGTCAGATAGATCTACGGTAGGGTTCATCTTGTGTTCTTCGCGTTCATCACCATTGCCGCAAACCTCAGTATCTCTTGTAGCCACCACACTCGGTTGATCTTTTATCTTGCATAAAGTCAGTGCGGTAGACGTTTGGGATCCATTTCACCTGCAAAAACCCTCTTCTTACTGCATAAGAACCATGGTCAATCCTCAAGAACTTCTTCTGCCTCTGTTTTTTAGGTCTAGAAATTTTTTATTTCACCCGACCCTTTTGATCCAAAAAAAGCTACTACAACATGTGAAATTTGTTTTACCACACTTAGTAAAAACTGCAGCCCTTGAATCTTGGCGGCTTATATTTCTGACTTAAAGAAAACATGCGCCGTAGGACTTTCCGGTTTAAAGAAAACTATGCTCTGTAGAATCCTCCGGCTTAACTGCAGTAAACCGTAGATGACCAAATGCTCCTCTGGCTTAGATAACTCACCGTATCTGAATATATATCATTAGTCCCCTTTCTAAGCCGCCACCTTAGTTTGAACAATAGCTCTCCGGCTTATAATTAACCCGGATACTTTTCTCTTTATCATAGACCACCAACCGTCACCATGCCTCCCAAGGCTCCCATCACTTGCAACTGGATGAGATCCAATGTCACTGATGAGACCCTGGCCAACTTTGTTAAGTCCGGATATCTGCCCAAGAAGGAAGTGATGTCCTACCGTGCCCCTGATCCGTCAGAAGAAAGACCACAGCCGAAGGACGGGGAGGTAGTGATCTTTGCGGACCACATGAGCCGGGGCTTCGCACCGCCCGGCTCAAAATTCTTCCGGGATGTGCTCAACTTCTTTGACCTTCGACCCCAGGATATAGGACCCAACTCCGTATCCAACATCTGCAACTTCCAAGTCTTTTGCGAAGTATACCTTGGAGAGGAACCCAGTTTACTGCTTTTCAGAGAACTGTTCTACTTAAACCGCCAAAACGAGTGCGCGAACGGGCCAAGTCTGGAATTAGGCGGCATCTCCATCCAACGGCGCAGGGACTGTCTATTCCCTTACGCAGAGCCGCCAAGTCACCCCAAGGACTGGAATATGACTTGGTTCTACTGCCAAGACACGTCCCCGGCTGACGAGAGCCCGCTGCCCGGCTTTCGCCCAACCCGCCTAGAGCCGACTCATCCGCTATCTGACAAGCTGACTGCCGCGGAACGCCAGCCTCTGCTTCCAACGATCAATAAGATCAAGGCTCTGCTAGGCAACGGTCTGAATGGAATAGACCTGGTCCGGGTCTGGATGTCATGGCGGGTGATCCCATTGAGCTGTCGCCCCGGCTTAATGTGTGAGTACACCGGGCGAAAGGATGACCCGCAGAGGCACAGTCGCAATGATCTTCCAGAAGATGTTGCCGAAGAAGAAACCAAGGCTCTGTTAAACGAGAGCCTGGCAGACTGTGGAAGAACCGGGCTAGCCCCGTTCTGCAAGACCAATCCAGCCCCAGCGGTAAGCCGCTGACTTTAACCTTTCCACTTCTTTTACATGTCACCTTGCTCTGAACCATTTTAAGAGTTCATTACTGTATTTCTCAGGCTGACGATAAATTCTGGCGGGTCAAGTATGACCATGAGGCGGCCAAGAAGGCCAGAAAGGCAAAGAAAGCCGCCCCTCGCAAAAAGGGAAGCAGACCCACTGCTTCGGAGCTACTGCAATTAAGCGATAGCTCCGAGTCAGAGGTAACCCTTAAACCTTTAAACTCTTGCCATTTTTGTTGTTTGTTGTTGTCCGCCTTATCAAAATTTTGCTTATTGACAGGATGACACCGGCGCCAGTAACCCGGTGGTTGAAGAGGTAACATCACTTTCCTCCGACTCGGAGCCTTTGCCACAGCTGAAAGTCCGAAGAGTAACCCGGAAAGTAAGCTTTTCTCATCCATTAGCTCATCAAGACCCTCAATTTCTTTTGAAGCAGCAGGTTCACGAAAGCCGGCGTCACACCCGGGCCCGCAAGGACACCGACCTCTCCGCCGGGTTACCCGACGCAACAAGGAAGCGTCGTACTGAGGTTTTTTCTCACCTATACCCTTTTCATCCGTTGGCGGGTGTCATCCGTCAGCCACTCAACTCTTCTGACTCCAATTATCAGGAGACCTCCCCCTCTTCGGGTGACTCCATGCAGTCAAGTCTGCCGGCCTTCAAGACTGCACCCGGGTAACAACAATCTCCTTACATTATCTGTCTGTATTTACTCTTTGTGTGCCTGACACTTCTGTCTTTTCAGTGCCCAGGCAAAGCTCACCAAAAGAGCAAAGAAGACCAGGTCAGCCGGAGTGCCAGAATTGCCTAAACCGGAGACGACGGCTCAAGAGCCGCCAGCCGCCTCCGCCCCCGAAGCCACCATTCCTATGGACACGGCGCCTGAAGCCCCTGCCCCGACCACCAAGACAACGACCGAAGCGTCGGTTAACCCGGAGGCCTCCGGCTCAGCCCCACCAGCTAACGACCCGGACGTGGTAATTACCCGGACGGAGTATGTCGAACCGGGGAGGCCGACCGTGCTGGCCAAATGCTCCGCGAAGGGGGAGTTGCTGCAACCGCACCGGGCGAATCTGGATCTCTCCAGCTACACCGACTTAAACATTGGAGAGCTCCTCTCAGGCTACATCAGCCAGGTTCACAAGAGCCGGGACGCCGAGATCGCCATGGTCAACCAGATCCAACAAAAATCTGAGGTAACCTTCTGCTGTCTTCTTATCTTCTGCACAGTGATCCTTGTCATGCTAGCCCCCAAGTCTATGACTTATACTTGAATATGTTGTAGACTTAGATTCCGGCTTACTTAACTGAACCGGCAGTACGTAGATAGATACGTTCAATATGCATTAGCCCCCAAGTGCCAAGTGTCTTTGCTTGGAAAGTGCTTGGGACTTATATAATGACTGTTAATAACCCGGAAATATATGCAGGCTGCTGGCAAGAAATTTGAGTCGGACCTTGTGGATCTCAAGAGCCGGCTAAAGACACAAGAGATGGAGACCCGGAAGGCAAACGCCAAGTTTGTCTCCAGCATCGCCGCTCAAGAGAAGCTGAAGACCGAATTCGATGCTGAGCGGAAGGCTTGGGCTGAGGAAAAAGCCGCCCTGGTGACCCGGGCAGAACAGGCGGAGAAGGCCCTCACTGAGAAGACCGCTGAGCTCTCCGGCCTAAAGCGCCAGGTTTCCCAAATGGTGGCTGCTATCTTCGGTAAGTCTCCTCGCCGGCTTTCATCAAATCTGTATATGTTATGACTCATCCTTGTCACTGGCTTGTCTGACCTTTATTAAACAGGTCCCAGGAGTGCCAACCTCAACCAGAGCGTGGTCACCAAGTTAAAGGCCGTGTACACCCTGGTGGAACAACTCTACACCGGGTCACAGCGCGCCTTAGCTGTGGTGGCCCTATCCAACGAGGTGCCAACCCATCTGGCTGAAGTCCTGCGCCGGCTCGCTGTTCTGCCACAGCGGATCCAGGAGCTACGCCGAGCCTCCGCAAGATCCGGAGCAATTGCCGCGCTGAGCCGGGCCAAAGCATTCCTGCCGGAGCTAGACCCGGCAGACATCGCCCTGGGTTACCCAAGCCTGAAGGAAGACGGCTCCGCCTTCGACCAGAAGGACTTCGCGGCATGCGTGAAGGCTGTACGCCCGGTGGCCACCATCATTGGGAACGACACCGACTTAACCAAGTATCAGCCGGGGTACAACGCGGAGAATCAGAGGATTCCAACCCCTCGCTATGAAGCTCCCAGTCTGATTCCTCCGGCTCGCCAGCACACCTTCGCCCCCGAGATTGACCCGGCCGGGTTAATTGACGAAGAAGCCCAGTTCGAAGCGCTCAGCGGCATCGACTGGAAGTCGTCAACCTTCGAGGTCTTGGGATCAGCCGGAGCAGAAGACGAGCCGGGGACTTCGACTCAGCAGGCGTCATAAAGCAGCTGGCGGTTCACCGAACAACGCTCCACCCTTGAAACTTTGAAGGATTTTTGTAATAGAATAAGTGCAACAATTTATCTCTGCCGTGCCATCGTGCACGTAATGAATGCTGAAACCCCTTGAAGTTATTCTTTTGATGCTCCTCCGGGTCATGATTATCCTTTGTCCTTCTCAACCTTAAAAAGTACCTTCAAGCATCTGCATAGAAAGGCAAATCACAAGTCTCAAGGCGGCTTACCGCCCTGAGAATCAGGTGTTTGAGATGGATAACCCGGAATACCGACCAAAAAAGGCTGGTCGTTAACCATACTCTGAACATAGCCGTGATAACACACTCAACGGCCTGTAAGCATACTTCCGGTTTAAATAACCCGGGTAGCTTGGTTGGTACCTTAACTCGAATTTACCTGTCTTGATGACATCCATGATGTTCAACTAACAAGATAAACCAAAATTAAGCCGGCAAGGGAGACCCGGCAGTACATACTTTGACATGATCAGAGTAGACTTGTGATAAAATATAAAAACTTGGGGCTTCCGGTTCGAATACGACCGGAAACCCGGTCCAAAGGGGTTAAGCTAAGATTCGGATGCGATCATATAGCCCCCAGTGGGTGCGGCGATGCCAATCAAAAGGGTATCCATAGCTATGTTCTCTTTGGTTCGAATACGACCCATGTTTGAACAGGAAGCCCCCAAGTGACTTTGAAAATTGTTTAACGACGCTGATTCGAATACGATCCGCGTCGGTTCTCAGAGGGGTTACACTATGATTCAAATATGACCAAAGGCAACCTCCCAATGAGCTCGGCACTTTGCCAATCAAATGGGTATCGACAGCTGTGTTCTCTTTGGTTCGAATACGACCCATGTTTGAACAGGAAGCCCCCAAGAGACCTTACTGCTTACGGCTAAACTCGAATACGATCATAAGCCGGATCCTCCTTTCAAATTAGCATGTAACAAATGACACACACATAATTGGAGGAGAAAGAAGGACAGAGGTCCTGCTTTATTGCTTATCATAATATATACATGTCTGAGATAAATATGTACACCACGAGAGCCGGCAGCTCAAGTGTAGTAAGGCCGAAGCTGAGCTATATTCCATGGCCGACGGGTCTCCTCCTCAGATTTACACGAATCCTTATGCTCCCGAATATCAATGAGATAATATGATCCGTTGTGCAAGTTCTTACTGACCACAAAGGGCCCTTCCCAAGGTGGGGATAACTTGTGTGCATCAGTTTGATCCTGGATGAGCCGGAGCACAAGGTCGCCTTCCTGGAAGACTCGGGATTTGACCCGGCGGCTATGATAACGGCGCAGGTCTTGTTGGTAAATCGCTGAACGGGCTGCTGCCACATCACGTTGTTCGTCCAACAAGTCCAGAGCATCTTGGCGCGCCTGTTCATTATCCGTCTCAACATAAGCCGCCACACGAGGCGAATCGTGACGGATGTCGCTGGGGAGGACTGCTTCTGCTCCATAAACCATGAAGAAAGGCGTGAAGCCAGTGGACCTGTTAGGAGTAGTGTTGATGCTCCATAAGACGGAGGGCAGCTCCTCCACCCAACAACCTGGCGTCCGTTGCAAAGGGACCAAAAGCCGGGGTTTGATGCCCTTCAGAATCTCCTGGTTAGCTCTCTCAGCTTGACCATTGGATTGGGGATGAGCCACTAAGGAAACATCAAGTCGGATATGCTCCCGTTGACAAAAGTCTTCCATAGCGCCCTTGGATAAATTGGTGCCATTGTCAGTTATGATGCTGTGCGGAAAGCCGAAGCGGAAAATCACCCTTTTCATAAATTGAACCGCCGTGGCTGCATCGCACTTGCTAACTGGCTCAGCCTCCACCCACTTCATGAATTTGTCAACGGCTACCAAGAGGTGGGTCTTCTTATCCTTGGACCGTTTAAAAGGCCCAACCATATCAAGCCCCCAGACCGCAAAGGGCCAAGTGATTGGGATCATCCTCAACTCCTGAGCCGGCACATGAACCCGTCGTGAGAACCTTTGGCAACCATCACATTTACTGACCAAGTCCTCTGCATCAGCGTGAGCCGTCAGCCAATAAAAACCATGACGGAAAGCCTTGGCCACAAGAGATTTTGAACCGGCATGATGGCCACAATCCCCTTCATGGATCTCACGCAGGATCTCTTGACCTTCCTCAGGGGAGATACAACGCTGAAACGCCCCTGAAACACTGCGATGATGTAACTCGCCATCAATGACAACCATTGACTTAGCCCGCCGGGTTACTTGCCTGGCCAGAGTTTCATCCTCAGGCAACTCTCCCCAGGTTATATAAGCCAGATATGGCATTGTCCAGTCTGGTATGACATGAAGAGCCGCCACCAGTCGTGCCTCCGGGTCAGGGATAGCCAAGTCCTCTTCTGTAGGCAACTTAACCGAGGGGTTATACAAGACATCCAGGAAAGTGTTAGGCGGCACCGGCTTACGCTGAGAGCCTAGCCGGCTTAAAGCATCAGCCGCCTCGTTCTTCCTGCGATCAATGTGCTCCACTTGGTATCCCTGAAAGTGCCCAACAATGGCATCAACCTCGTGGCGGTAAGCCGCCATGAGAGGATCCTTAGAATCCCAGGTGCCTGGTACTTGTTGAGCCACCAAATCTGAGTCCCCAAAGCACCTTACCCGGCTTAAGCTCATCTCCTTAGCCACCCGAAGACCGTGGAGCAAAGCCTCATATTCAGCCGCATTGTTAGTGCAAGGAAACATCAACCGCAGCACATAATGGAACTTGTCACCTTTTGGGGAAGCCAATACAACACCAGCCCTCGAGCCCTCCAACTATCTGGACCCGTCGAAGTGGATAGTCCAATAAGTGTTATCCGGCTTTTGCTCAGGCACTTGAGACTCCGTCCAATCATTGATGAAATCCACCAAAGCCTGAGATTTAACAGCAGTGCGTGGCACATATTTGAGGCCATGAGGTCCAAGTTCTATAGCCCACTTAGCAATTCTCCCTGTAGCCTCTCTGTTCTGGATAATATCACCAAGGGGGCAGAACTGACCACAGTGATGGGATGACCCTGAAAATAATGTTTGAGTTTCCGGCTCGCCATGAACACACCGTATACGAGCTTCTGCCAATGTGGGTACCGCTGCTTGGACTCAATGAGCACCTCGCTGACATAATAAACCGGCCGCTGAACCGGATGCTCCTTACCCGCCTCCTTGCGCTCCACAACAATAGCCACGCTGACAGCTCGTGCATTTGCCGCTACATATAGTAGCAAGGGCTCCTTATCAATCGGAGCAGCAAGGACGGGGGGCTCTGCCAGTTGCTTTTTCAAATCCTCAAAAGCGGTATTAGCTGCATCATTCCAGATAAAGTTATCAGTCTTCTTCATCAACTGATATAGAGGCATAGCCTTCTCACCCAAACGGCTTATAAACCGGCTTAAAGCAGCGATGCGACCCGCCAAACGCTGAACGTCATTTATACATGCCGGCTTAGCTAGGGAGGTGATAGCCTTGATCTTCTCCGGGTTAGCCTCAATGCCTCTGTCAGAAACCAAGAAGCCCAATAGTTTGCCTGCAGGAACACCAAAAACACACTTGGCCGGGTTAAGCATCATCTTGTAGACCCGGAGATTATCGAAGGTTTCCCTTAAGTCATCTATCAGGGTTTCCTCCTTGATGGATTTAACCACAATATCATCCACGTAAGCGTGAACATTGCGCCCGATCTGTTTATGAAGACAATTCTGTACACAACGCTGGTAAGTCGCCTGTGCACACTTGAGTCCAAAAGGCATAGACACATAGCAGAAGGCTCCAAAGGGAGTGATGAACGCCGTCTTCTCCTGGTCCTTAACTGCCATCTTAATCTGATGATACCCGGAATAGGCATCCAAGAAACTTAAGCGTGCACAACCTGCCGTAGCATCAATGATTTGATCAATACGGGGGAGAGCAAAAGGATCAGCCGGACACGCCTTGTTCAAGTCCGTGTAGTCCACACACATCCGCCAGGTGCCGTTCTTCTTGAGTACGAGCACCGGGTTAGCCAACCACTCCGGGTGAAAAACCTCAACAATGAACCCGGCTGCCAAGAGCCGGGCCACTTCTTCACCAATAGCTTTCCGCCTCTCTTCGTTAAACCGTCGAAGGAACTGTCTGACCGGCTTAAATTTTGGATCAATATTGAGAGTGTGCTCAGCGAGTTCTCTAGGTACACCTGGCATGTCAGAAGGTTTCCACGCGAAGATGTCCCTATTCTCACGGATGAACTCGATGAGCGCGCTTTCCTATTTCGGGTCCAGATTTGCACTGATGCTAAACTGCTGAGACGAGTCACCTGGAACAAAATCAACAAGTTTAGTCTCATCAGCTGATTTAAATTTCATGGCCGGTTCATTCTCCGTGGTTGGCTTTTTCAGGGAGGTCATATCTGTTGGGTCAACATTGTCCTTATAAAATTTCAACTCCTCTGTGGCGCAAACAGGCTCTGCATAAGCTGCATCACCTTCCTCACACTCCAGAGCCACTTTCCGGTTGCCGTGAACCGTAATGGTCCCATTGTGACCCGGCATCTTGAGCTGTAAGTACACATAACACGGCCGTGCCATGAACTTAGCGTAAGCCGGCTGTCCAAATATAGCGTGGTATGGACTTCTTATCTTGACCACCTCAAAGGTCAACTTCTCCACCCTGTAGTTGTTCTCATCGCCAAAGTCCTCTTCCAGTTCGATCTTGCCGACTGGATAAGCCGACTTACTGGGTACCACACCATGGAAGATAGTGTTTGACTGGCTGAGGTTCTTATCGACTAGCCCCATACGACGGAAAGTCTCATAATAGAGGATATTGAAGCTGCTGCCTCCATCCATGAGTACTTTTGTGAACTTATAGCCTCCCACCTGAGGGGCCACCACTAAGGCCAAGTGGCCCGGGTTATCCACCCGGGGAGGGTGATCCTCCCTACTCCACACTATAGGCTGCTAAGACCACCGCAAGTAGCGTGGAACCGCCGGCTCAACAGCATTAACAGCCCGCTTGTGAAGCTTCTCGTCTCGTTTGCACAAACTAGTGGTGAACACGTGATACTGTCCGCCGCTAAGCTGCTTCGGTTTGGTCTGATAACCCCCCTGCTGCTGTTGCTGACCCTGACCAGACTGTTGATTAAAGCCTCCTTGACTGTTCTGAGGACCGGAATTTGAGCCACCGCCCGGGCCATGAAAACCGCCGGCACCTGAGCCGCCGGCACCTGAGCCACCACCCGGACCATTGTAGTTTTTGAAGGCCTTCATGATAGCACAATCCTTCCACAGATGAGTCGCTGGCTTCTCTCTAGAGCCGTGTCTCGGACAAGGTTCGTTCAACAGCTGCTCCAGAGAAGGTCCTGACCCGCCGCCTCGGGGAGGGGGCCTCCCCTTGCGTCGCTGGTTATTACCTTGAGAGTTGGTGTTGGCTACAAACTCTAGGATGCCATCGGCCTTACGCTTGCCTCCTCCTTGGTTCCCCGGGTTAAACTGAGGACCCTTGCCGTTGCCATTCTTCCTTCCCTTCCCTGCCCTTTCATCATCTGAAGGGGGATCCTTGGTACCATCGGAATCGGCGTACTTGACAAGAGCCGCCATTAGGGTACCCATATCGGTGCAGTCGCGCTTGAGCCGCCCAAGCTTCATCTTAAGGGGCACAAAGCGACAGTTCTGTTCCAACACTAAGACTGCAGAGCCGGCATCCATCTTATCTGATGAATGTATGATCTCCTTGACCCGGCGAACCCAATGGGTCGTGGACTTGCCCTCCTGCTGCTTACAGTTAGTCAAATCCACAATTGACATAGATTGCCTGCAGGTATCTTTGAAGTTTTGAATGAACCGGGCTTTCAGCTCAGCCCAAGACCCAATGGAGTTCGGTGGTAGCCCTTTTAACCACGTGCGGGCAGTTCCATCTAACATCATGGTAAAATATTTGGCCATGGCCGCCTCGCTGACCTCTAGTAATTCCATAGCCATCTCATAACTCTCAATCCAAGCTACAGGCTGTAAGTCTGCTGTATAGTTAGGCACCTTCCGAGGTCCTTTGAAGTCCTTGGGTAAACGTTCATTACGGATAGCTGGCACCAAACAAGGGACACCCCCGGTTCTGGTAGGGATACCCACATCGACGGACGTCGTCGGATAAGCCGGGGGAGTCTGGTAAGCCGTCAATTGAGGCGCCTGCTCTGCCTCCTGGCGTGCTTGGTCTGCTACATAAAAGGCTCCATTACGAGCCGGGCCATGACCAGGGGGCGGGTCATGGCGTCGGACATTACTTGAGCCGGTCGCTGAGACCATGTGCCGGCTGTAACTCGGGCTCTGGCCTGGTCGAGGGGTTGAGTGGATCCTGTCCCGGCTGTAGGAGTATGCCTCTTGCTGCGCCAGTGCTGTCTGAAGCAGTTCCCTAACCCGGCGGGTTTCAATAGCCGTCGGAGAGTCGCCGTCAACTGGGAGAGCCGCCAGCCGTGCTGCCGCAGCGACCATGTTCTCCAGCGGGTTATTATAATGACCCGGGGGTATTGGCACATACTGAAGCGGGGCAGGGGGCACCTGGGGAGGCCCCATCACTCGTGGCTGAATAAGGGGTCCAGACCCGGGTGCTATGACCCCTGGCGGGTTACTGGATCCTACACCCGGCGTGTTGAAGAGATTGCGTGGATCGTAAACCGGCGGGAGTCGAGACTGGGCCTTCTGATGCCTCCTTCTCATGACCTCGTTGGCCGCGTTCTGATCCATCGTGAGTTGTAAGGACTGCGCCTGAATCAACTGAGTCCGGGCGTCGAGAGCCGCCCGCTCTGCAGCCAGCCTGATCCCTTCCGCTGCAAGATCCTCTTTAGCTTTTATCAAATCCAATTTTAGCTGTGCCACCGCCGCATCGTGCTGAGCTTGATCTGCCGGGTCGATCTTGGCGGTTAACAGGGCCGTCATCTTGTCCGTGAGATCCATTAGCACCTGAGCCGGAGAAGGCACCGGGTTTCCCGCTCCAGCAGCAGGGTTCTGAACAGGCTGTGCACCAGCCATAAAAACTCCAACCTGACTTGGTGGCTCAAAAAGGTCCGGAATACTGTCACCGTCGGAACAACCCATGAGCACGCCATCTTGGAGTTGGTACAACGAGTTTGACTCATCGGTGGCCGACTCGCCGTCAGAGCCGGCGGCTGCCTCTTCACCGGACCCAGATGGATCAGAGGGCCCTCCATGGATGCATCCCACAAAAGCTCTCCTTAAGGCAGGCCGGGCCCGGGCGGCTCGTGCGCGCTGAGCCGTTTCGAAGAGATCGGCACGGAGATCCGGCTCGGGGCCCGGCTCACCGATCTTGCCGATGAAGACATGAATTCCGCCAAAGGGGACCCGGTACCCGTACTCAATTGAGCCGGCGTCGGTGCCCCAGTCCGCATCGTCGATGTAGAGCTTGCTGCGACGACTCTTGGTCATCCGGCCCACAGCGTATCCCTTGAGCTCTTCGAAGCTGCCCTTCAAGAACTCAAATCCACCGTGCGCTTGCCCCACGGTGGGCGCCAACTGTCGTGGAATTGTCACGGCAGATGTCCTTGAGCTAGGACTTAGTCGTGGAGCCATCGCAACTAGGAAGCTTGAAGGGGTTATGTGGGACAAGGAACACGAGGGTTTATACTGGTTCAGCCCCTTACAGTGAAGGTAAAAGCCTACGTCCAGTTTGAGGTGTTATTGATTAGGGTTACGATCGCCAGGGAGCTAACAGTTATCCCGGCTCTCGATGATATTATTGTCGCCCTTAAACCGCTGTCGGGTCCTCCCTTTATATAGGGAGGCTGACGCCCAGCAGCCCTTAGAGTCCCGGCCGGCTCATAAGAGCGTCCGGCTCGGACTCTAAACAATACCTGCCTTACACTACAAGTCTACTATAACAATGATTGTAACTACAGGCTTTAAGCCATAACCGGGTCTCAGCCCATCTCTGGCCCATTATCTTGACACTTAGCTCCGGGCTTCTGGCAATGACCCTTAGAATAACCCGGCCCTCCTGGCGGGTGACTCCAAGGTCTATATCCTCAACAGAGGGGAAGGGGAGTGCATCTACATACCCTTGTAGATCGCGATGCGGAAGCGTTGCAAGAACGCGGATGAAGGAGTCGTACTCGTAGCGTTCAGATCGTTGTTGATTCCGATCTAAGCGCAGAACCACGGCGCCTCCGCGTTCAACACACGTGCAGCCCGGTGACGTCTCCCACGCCTTTATCCAGCAAGGAGAGAGGGAGAGGTTGGGGAAGACTCCGTCCAGCAGCAGCACGACGGCATGGTGGTGATGGAGGAGCGTGGCAATCCTGCAGGGCTTCGCCAAGCACCGCGGGAGAGGAGGAGGAGGGAGAGGGGTAGGGCTACGCCAAGAGAGATGAAGTCTCCTATCTATGGCAGCCCCAAAACCCCCAATATATATAGGGGAGGGGGAGGGTCTGCGCCCCCATCTAGGGTTCCCCCCCCCCAAGGGGTGCGGCCAGCCCTAGATGTGACTTGGGGGCAGCCAAGGGGGGGAGAGAGGGGGGTGCCCCACTAGATGGGCCTTAGGCCCATCTTAGCCTAGGGTTTCCCCCTCCCCCCCTTCCTGCGCCCTGGGCCCCTTGTGGGAGGCGCACCAGCCCACCTAGGGGCTGGTCCCTTCCCACACTTGGCCCACGCAGCCCTCTGGGGCCGGTGGCCCCACCTGGTGGACCCCCGGGACCCTCCCGGTGGTCCCGATACGTTACCGATAGCACCCGAAACTTTTCCGGTGACCAAAACAGGACTTCCCATATATAAATCTTTACCTCCGGACCATTCCGGAACTCCTCGTGACGTCCGGGATCTCATCCGGGACTGTAACACCCCGGATGTAACTTGCCATATTTGTAACTTCGACTCTTGCCATTTTCGGCTATGTGCTATGATATTCCCTCCGTGGTCGGGTTTTGTCTTTCGTTTTGCATTTTGTCATGTCATGCATTTTCATATCATGTCATCACGTGCATTGCATTCGCATACGTGTTCATCTCTTGCATGCGAGCATTTTCCCCGTTGTCCGTTTTGCAATCCGGCGCTCCTATCTCCTCCGGTGCACCCCTCTTGTTTTCTTTCGTTTGCAGGTGTCAAACTTTCTCGGAATTGACCGAGGCTTGTCAAGTGGCCTTATTATACCATCCGGAGACTACCGGTCAAGTTTCGTTCCATTTGGAGGTCATTTGGTACTCCAACGGTTAACCGGGCATCCGCAAAGTCCATTTGAGTGTCCAGCAAAACCCCCCTCAAAAACCAGCGCAAAACCCCTCCAAGTCATCTCCATGCTCTAGGTCGTTCGATCACAATCGTGTGGGCGAAAACCGCACCTCATTTGGAGCCTCCTAGCTCCCTCTACCTATTTATATGTGAGACTCCCGAAATACAACCGCAGTCCAAACCCTAGAAAATCCCTCCGCGCCGCCGGACGCGTCCGTACCCCGCCGGACACGTCGCGCCGCCGCGTCCGCACCAGTGAGAAGCCGCCACGTGGCAGCATCCCCGCGCGCCCCCGTGCGCCTCCGCCGCCCTCGCCGCCTCCGGCGCGACTCCAACCGCCGCCCGCCGGTACCCCGCACTGCCGCCTCCCGCGCCCGGCCGCCGGCCGCCACGCCCGCCCGGGGCCCCTCCGCCCTTTGTCGCACCGCCGCAACCAGTGGGCGCCGCCGTCACGCCGCCCGGAGCCGTGCCCCTCACCGCCGGCGCCTCCTCCATCGCCGGCCACATCCCCTCTCCGGCATCTCCTCTCCTTCCGCCGGCGAGCTGCTCCGCCGCCCCGGCGAGCACCCGAGCACGAGCCCGGCCAGATCCAATCGCATTCGTGAAGAAGATATTCCCAAGACAGCATTCAGAACAAGCTTTGGTTCTTATGAATATACTGTCGTGTCTTTAGGCCTTATCAGTGCTCCTCCAGTGTTCTCTCGGATGATGAATTACATCTTCAACCCCTATACCAATGAATTCGTCCTGGTGTATCTCGATGATATCTTGGTCTTCTCCAAGAATAAGCAGGACCATGCCAAACATTTGCGATTGGTGCTCGACAAGCTCAGAGAGTATCAATTCTGTGCGAAGTTCTCCAAATGTGAGTTTTGGCTCGATGAAGTTTTTTCCTTGGTCACATCATCTCTGCCAAGGGCATCGCTGTTAACCCCGAGAAGGTGTCCGCAATTGTGAATTGGGAACCTCCTCAAAATGTCAAGCAGCTTCGCAGTTTTCTTGGTCTTGCAAGCTATTGCCGAAGATTCGTTGAGAATTTTTCCAAGATTGCAAAGCCTCTTTCCAACCTCCTTCAGAAGCATGTGAAGTATGTCTGGTCTCCTGAGTGTGACGTTGCTTTCAACACTCTCAAAGAGAAACTAGTCACCGCTCCTGTCTTGACTCCTCCTGATGAATCCAAGCCGTTTGAAGTTTTCTGTGATGCTTCTCTCCAAGGTCTCGGTGCTGTGTTAATGCAAGAGAAGAAAGTTGTGGCCTATACCTCTCGTCAGTTGAAGCCCAACGAGAAGAACTACCCCACTCACGATTGGCGGCAGTTGTCCATGCATTAATAACGTGGAGACATCTCTTGTTGGGATGACAAGTGGACATTTTCACTGATCACAAGAGTCTCAAGTATATCTTCACTCAGCCCAACCTCAACCTCGGGCAGACTTGATGGGTCGAAATGATTCAAGAGTACAATCCGAGTATTGAATATACTCGAGGCAAAGCAAATGTCATTGCAGATGCTTTAAGCAGGAAGGCTTATTGCAACAGCTTAATTCTCAAGCCATTCCAACCGGATCTTTGTGAAGCCTTCCGCAAGCTGAATCTCCAAGTTGTTCCTCAAGGCTTTCTTGCCAACCTCATAGTCTCTCCTACTTTGGAAGATCAAATTCGTGAGGCACAACTCCTTGATGCCATGGTGAAGAAGGTGAAACGTGGTATCGACAAGGGTCTTTCCAAATACAAGTGCTATCGCATTGATGACAGAGACACTTTATTCTTCGAGGACCGGATTGTGGTTCCTAAATGTGATTTAAGGAAAGTCATTATGAACGAGGCGCACAATTCTCTCCTTTCCATTCATCCTGGAAGTATGAAGATGTATCATGACCTCAAGCAGTCGTATTGGTGGACTCGAATGAAGCGAGAAATTGCTCAGTTCGTGAATGAATGTGATGTCTGCCGAAGAGTGAAAGCAGAACACCAACGACCAGCTGGTCTCCTTCAACCTCTTGCTATCCCAGAATGGAAGTTTGATCATATCGAAATGGACTTCGCGACTGGTTTTCCAAAGTCCAAGCGCGGAAATGATGCTATCTTCGTTGTCATTGACAAGCTTTCTAAAGTGGCTCATTTCCTTCCAATCAAAGAATCCATCACAGCAGCTCAGCTGGCAGAGCTTTACACCTCCAGAATTGTCTCCTTGCACGGCATTCCACAATTGATTTCTTCAGATCGTGGAAGCATCTTCACCTCTAAGTTCTGGGACTCCTTCCAGAGGGCCATGGGCACAAACATTCGCTTCAGCACAGCTTTTCACCCTCAAACTAGTGGCCAGGTCGAGCGAGTCAATCAAATTCTTGAAGATATGCTCAGGGCTTGTGTCATTTCCTTTGGCATCAAATGGGAAGATTGTCTTCCATATGCTGAATTCTCCTACAACAACAGCTTCCAAGCGAGTTCGGGCAAGGCCGCATTCGAGGTTCTCTATGGCAGAAAGTGCCGTACTCCTCTCAATTGGTCAGAGACTGGTGAACGCCAACTTCTTGGCAATGACTTAATCACTGAAGCTGAAGCAATGTGTAAAGTCATCCGTGATAATCTCAAAGCCGCGCAATCGCGCCAGAAGAGTTACTATGATAGTAAGCACCGTGATTTGGCTTTTGAGATCGGAGACAATGTCTACCTCCGCGTCTCTCCAATGAAAGGTACTCGTCGATTCGGTATCAAAGGGAAGCTTGCCCCTAGATACGTGGGTCCTTTCAAGATCATTGGCAAAAGAGGCGACCTCGCCTATCAACTTGAGCTTCCTTCCAACTTCGCGAACGTGCACGATGTGTTCCACGTGTCATAGCTCCGCAAGTGCTTCAAGGCGCCTGAGCGCACTATCAACTTCGAAGAGATTGACCTTCAAGAAGATTTGTCTTATCATGAGCACCCCGTTGCTATTCTTGAAGAAACTGAGCGCAAGACTCGCAACAAGTCAATCAAATTCCTGAAAGTGAAGTGGTCGCACCATTCCGACCGGGAAGCCACCTGGGAACGCGAGGACCATCTCCGTTCCGAATATCCGGAGTTCTTTCAGTCCTAGATCTCGGGACGAGATCCTCTCGTTGTGGTGGAGTGTTGTAACACCCCGGATGTAACTTGTCATATTTGTAACTCCGACTCTTGCCATTTTCGGCTATGTGCTATGATATTCCCTCCGTGGTCGGGTTTTGTCTTTCGTTTTGCATTTTGTCATGTCATGCATTTTCATATCATGTCATCATGTGCATTGCATTCGCATACGTGTTCGTCTCTTGCATCCGAGCATTTTCCCCGTTGTCCGTTTTGCAATCCGGCGCTCCTATCTCCTCCGGTGCACCCCTCTTGTTTTCTTTCGTGTGCGGGTGTCAAACTCTCTCGGAATGGACCGAGGCTTGTCAAGTGGCCTTATTATACCACCCGGAGACTACCGGTCAAGTTTCGTTCCATTTGGAGGTCGTTTGGTACTCCAACGGTTAACCGGGCATC
Organism: Triticum aestivum; assembly: GCF_018294505.1. Lineage (NCBI taxonomy): Eukaryota > Viridiplantae > Streptophyta > Magnoliopsida > Poales > Poaceae > Triticum > Triticum aestivum. Next base: position 445,171,304 of record NC_057802.1, on the reverse strand, counting down.
CGCAAAGTCCATTTGAGTGTCCAGCAAAAACCCCCTCAAAAACCAGCCCAAAACCCCTCCAAGTCATCTCCATGCTCTAGGTCGTTCGATCACAATCGTGTGGGCGAAAACCGCACCTCATTTGGAGCCTCCTAGCTCCCTCTACCTATTTATATGTGAGACTCCCGAAATACAACCGCAGTCCAAACCCTAGAAAATCCCTCCGCGCCGCCGGACGCGTCCGTACCCCGCTGGACACGTTGCGCCGCCGCGTTCCGCCACCAGGTGAGAAGCCGCCCACGTGGCAGCATCCCCGCGCGCCTCCCGCCGCCATCGGCCGCCTCCGGCACGCCTCCACCCCGCCCGCCGCGGTACCCCCGCACCGCCGCCTCCCGCGCCCCGGCCGCCGGCGCCGCCGACCGCCGCCGCCCGGGGCCCCACCGCCTTCGCCGCCGCCTGCCGGCACCAGTGGGGCGCCGCACGTCACGCCGCCCGGAGCCGTGCCCCTCGCCGCCGGTGCCTCCTCCCTCGGCCGGCCACATCCCCTCATCCGGCCTCTCCTCTCCTTCCGCCGGCGAGCTGCTCCGCCGCCCCGGCGAGCACCGAGAGAGACAATGTGCGTGGTTGTGATATGTCCTAGAGAATGAGGCAATGATAACAATTCTTTGTGGTCTATGTGTGTGGAGGATAGAGAGAGACAATGTACACTGGGGGCCTTTGTGGTACGTGTAACGTGGAGACAGATTATACATAATTAGAGAGTGAGTGTGTGAGATACACATGCGGACATGGGGAGAGATGAGGATCCAGATTAATGGGTGTTTGTGCGTGTCTGTGTGTGTTTGTGCGCGCATTTGTGTGTGAGAGGGAGTGTGTGTATGTGGAGTAGAGAGACCACTAATGATGTAAACCTACTATAAGGGAAGGGGTAATGGTGTGACATGTGTAGTAGCGGGATAGCATGGGTGCGGGCGGGGGGAGCAGACTATTTGGAAGAGACATCGAGTGTGTGTGGGAGAGGGGTGTGAGAGCGAGAGAGAGAGAGAGAGAGAGCTAGCGATAAAGAGAGAGAGAGAGAAAGAGATAGAGAGAGAGAGAGGAAGAGAGGGGGCGTTTGTGTCCATAAATGGCGTATAGATAGAGAGACAATGTTGATGTTGTTTGAAATTGGCCTATGTACGGAGACGCAAGGGAAGTGAGTCATCGTGTGTGTGATAGGGACTTCATGAGAGATCTAGAATAGATGGTGTAGAGAACAATGTGCGAGATCGAGAACGATGATACATTAAGGAGCTATGGAAAGAGTCACGACATATATGTATACAAGGATGAGCTGGGGCGGGTTCGCATGTGGGAGAGATAGAAAGAGGAGAGTGGTGCACAAGGAGACAAAGTGTGCTTGTTTGCAGTGGGGGTGGTGTGTGAGGCGAGTGTGCGAGAACCACATAACTAGGGAGATAGACGTTGGGGGGCGACGTTTTGTGTGTATTGGAAAGATACACTCTACATAGTGCGTGTGCTTGGGAAAGAGAGATGCCGGGAGACCTAGCGAGAGAGTGGGGGAAGAGATGTGTGCATCCTCAAGAGACAAAGTGATAGAGACCTATATTGGGGTCCGGACTTTAGAAGAGAGAGGGGTGTTAATGTGCTCGTGTGTTGGTGTTTGGGGGAGAGAACGACTTCTGTGTGTGGGGGGGGGGAGACGAGGGGGGTGGCTTCAGATAAAGAGTGAGGTGTCTATATTTGAGGGACTTTAGCGTAACCGGACCGGCGGCCCCGTCCTCCCTGGTTGATCTGCCGGCCTGCTCCGGCTGCGTTAATACCTGGATGTACCGAAGCAGCCAAGATGATTCTCCACTCCATCAGGCGTAATTCATTCTCCTGGAGCCATATTTAGCGCACCGTGCTTCAAATTTATTCCAAACCTAGATTTCACTAAGCATTTCAATATCTACAGCATGTGCACTCTGTTCGTGATGCATAACTCCTTGCATTGTAGCTCCGACTTCGCGCGTGTAATATGTCGATTGTTCGTCTCCGATGCTCTTCATTTTGTTCAATTGCACCATGTTCATTAGAGGTCATCTTGATGCCCAAATCTCTGTTGGAAGAGGGCTAGTTGCTGTTAATCTCTGGTTCTTATCAGAACTTGGAGATTTGTCATTTTGTATAATTTAATCTGTGCATCTTTTGGGCATGAGCTCTACATGTGTTTTGAAGTATGCCATGCCATATTTCCAGTGGTGTAGTCCATGTATTTTTGTGATCTCTGTGGTGACTAGCACAAGCATGCAAAGTAGGCTCCGTAATGTTTCTGATTTCACGGACTTAGTGATTTCTCTAAGTCTTTGTCTGCTGTTATTTTGTTGCCATGTAAACTTGATGCTACAGAGAGATCCATGCATATTTTGGAGATGTTCAGTAAGGATGTTTTGTAGCTATAGTTGTAATTGATCCATTCCTGCAATTATTTGCAATTCTGGAGTGCCATAGCATGACCCAATCTTGCTCTACTTTTGCTATAAAATATTTCTGGCAGATTCTTAACATGATATGCAATTTTGCCAAGCTTATTGTAGTTGATCCATACATGCTATGCAATTTTTCTTGCCATGGATAGCTTCATAAACATGCCATCTTGCTGTAGGTGTGCTTGGTTTGTAGTACATTGCTCTGTAGTGAGTGCATCAAGCTCACAAAGAGGCATACATATTATTATTTCTGCCATGCTCTATTTTCTGCTAAGTCTGAAACCTGATAACGAAACTTGGTATGTTTACATGCTTGCCATCATACCTTCTGTTCCTTTTTAGCTTATGGTCATTAAGCAACTTTTGTCATATGCATTTAGTAGGACACTACCATGCCTTGTTTTGCTCTGTTAAGTTCCTGTAGCATGTTGATTTCGTGCTCTGAACTTTGCTACCTGATGCTGTTTTCTGCCATGTCCAGTTTTTCACCAAGTCTGTGATCCTGTTATCTTTTGCACTATTGCCATGCTTGTTTGAGCTTGATATGTTGTGAACTAGCCGTAGCTCAGTGTTCATCTTTTGTCAAGCATCTCCTGCAGTTTACTGCCATGTGCCTGTTGCTATGTTGGAGTGCTGTAGCTTTGTTTCTTGTTGCATTCTAAGTGCTATCATGCTGTTAATCGCAGTTTCGTGTCATTCTTGTTTTGCTTGCCATTTGCAAACCGTGCATCCGTTTCCGGTGATCTTTATATCGATTTCGACCGAAATCATCTCATCTTTCTAGTGGCATGCTTGGTTTGCCAAGTTACTTCCTTGTTCATCATTTTCCTTCCGGAGCACGCATATGCATCGCATATCATATCTTGCATATCATACATGTTTTGCATCATGTTGCTTGTGCATTTCTCGTGATTGATTGTGGTTCCGTTGCTTGTGTTCTTGTCTTGGATAGAGCCGGGAGACGAGTTCGTGAATGAGGAACCTGTTGAGTACGCTTACGAGGATCAAGCTTTCGACAACTCTGAGAACCTTGCAGGCAAGATGACCACCCCTTGAAATCACTTCTATCTTTGCTTTGCTAGTTGTTCGCTCTATTGCCATGCTCCGCTACCTATCACTTGCTATATATTGTCTGCCATTTTAGCCATGTCAGCCCCTAACCATCCTTTCCTAGCAAACCGTTGTTTGGCTAAGTTACCGCTTTTGCTCAGCCCTTCTTATAGCGTTGCTAGTTGCAAGTGAAGTTGAAGTTTGTTCCATGTCGGAACATGGATATGTTGGGATATCACAATATCTCTTATTTAATTAATGCATCTATATATACTTGGTAAAGGGTGGAAGGCTCGGCCTTATCCCTGGTGTTTTGTTCCACTCTTGCCGCCCTAGTTACTGATATGTCGGGATTATGTTCCTTGATTTTGCGTTCCTTACACGGTCGGGTGATTTATGGGACCCCCTTGACAGTTCGCCTTGAATAAAACTCCTCCAGCAAGGCCCAACCTTGGTTTTACCATTTGCCACCTAAGCCTTTTCCCCGGGTTTTCGCGAGCCCGAGGGTCATATTTATTTTAAACCCCCGGACCAGTGCTCCTTCGAGTGCTGGCCCAAACCGAGCGATGTCCGGCGCCCCCTGGGCAACCAGGGTCTATGCCAACCCGACGTCTGGCTCATTCGTTGTGCCCTGAGAACGAGATATGTGCAGCTCCTATCGGGATTTGTCGGCACATTCGGGCGGCTTTGCTGGTCTTGTTTTACCATTGTCGAAATGTCTTGTAAACCGGGATTCCGAGACTGATCGGGTCTTTCCGGGAGAAGGTTTATCCTTCGTTGACCGTGAGAGCTTATGATGGGCTAAGTTGGGACACCCCTGCAGGGTATTATCTTTCGAAAGCCGTGCCCGCGGTTATGAGGTAGATGGGAATTTGTTAATGTCCGGTTGTAGAGAACTTGTCACTTGACCCAGTTAAAATACATCAACTGCGTGTGTAGCCGTGATGGTCTCTTCTCGGCGGAGTCCGGGAAGTGAACACGGTCTGAGTTATGTATGACGTAAGTAGGTGTTCAGGATCACTTCTTGGTCATTGCTAGATGATGTCTGTTCCGTTGCTTCTCTTCCCGCTCTCATTTGCGCAAGTTAGCCACCATATATGCTTTTGCCGCTGCAGCTCCACCTCATTACTCCATCCTTTCCTATAAGCTTAAATAGTTTTGATCTCGCGGGTGTGAGATTGCTGAGTCCCCGTGACTCACAGATTCTACCAAAAAAGTTGCAGGTGCCGACGATGCCAGTGCAGATGATGGGGTCGATCTCAAGTGGGAGTTCGACGAGGAACGTGGTCGTTACTATGTGTCTTTTCCTGATGATCAGTAGTGGAGCCCAGTTGGGACGATCGGGGATCTAACATTTGGGGTTGTCTTATTTTCATCTGGATTTTGACCGTAGCCGGCCTATATGTTTGTATTTTGGATGATGTATGGATAATATTCATGTATTGTGTGAAGTGGCGATTGTAAGCCAACTCTTTATCCCATTCTTGTTCATTACATGGGATTGTGTGAAGATGACCCTTCTTGCGACAAAACCACTATGTGGTTATGCCTCTAAGTCGTGCCTCGACACGTGGGAGATATAGCCGCATCGTGGGCCTTACAGGGACTCCGAACAACATTCGGTAACCACGTATATCTATTCCCTATAACCCTAGCGTCATCGAAGCTTAAGTGTGTAGACCATACGGGTTCGGGAACCATGCAGACATGACCGAGACGTTCTCCGGTCGATAACCAACAGCGGGATCTGGATACCCATGTTGGCTCCCACATGTTCCACGATGATCTCATCGGATGAACCACGATGTCGGGGATTCAATCAATCCCGTATACAATTCCCTTTGTCTATCGGTATGGTACTTGCCCGAGATTCGATCGTCGGTATCCCGATACCTTGTTCAATCTCATTACCGGCAAGTCTCTTTACTCGTTCTGTAACACATCATCCCGTGATCAACTCCTTGGTCACATTGTGCACATTATGATGATGTCCTACCGAGTGGGCCCAGAGATACCTCTCCGTTTACACGGAGTGACAAATCCCAGTCTCGATTCGTGCCAACCCAACAGACACTTTCGGAGATACCTGTAGTGCACCTTTATAGCCACCCAGTTACGTTGTGACGTTTGGTACACCCAAAGCATTCCTACGGTATCCGGGAGTTGCACAATCTCATGGTCTAAGGAAATGATACTTGACATTAGAAAAGCTCTTAGCAAGCGAACTACACGATCTTGTGCTAGGCTTAGGATTGGGTCTTGTCCATCACATCATTCTCCTAATGATGTGATCCCGTTATCAACGACATCCAATGTCCATGGTCAGGAAACCGTAACCATCTATTGATCAACGAGCTAGTCAACTAGAGGCTTACTAGGGACATGGTGTTGTCTATGTATCCACACATGTATCTGAGTTTCCTATCAATACAATTTTAGCATGGATAATAAACGATTATCATGAACAAGGAAATATAATAATAACCAATTTATTATTGCCTCTAGGGCATATTTCCAACAGTCTCCCACTTGCACTAGAGTCAATAATCTAGTTCACATCACCATGTGATTAACACTCACAGGTCACATCACCATGTGACCAACATCCAAAGAGTTTACTAGAGTCAACAATCTAGTTCACATCACTATGTGATTAACACTCAATGAGTTCTGGTTTGATCATGTTATGCTTGTGAGAGAGGTTATTAGTCAACGGGTCTGAACCTTTCAGATCCGTGTGTGCTTTACGAATATCTATGTCATCTTGTGGATGCTACCACGTGCTACTTGGAGCCATTTCAAATAACTGCTCTACTATACGAATCCGGTTTACTACTCAGAGTCATCCGGATTAGTGTCAAAGTTCGCATCGACGTAACCCTTTACGACGAACTCCTTTTCACCTCCATAATCGAGAAAATTCCTTAGTCCACTAGATACTAAGGATAAGTTCGACCGCTGTCATGTGATCCATTCCCGGATCACTATTGTACCCCTTGACCAACTCATGGCAAGGCACACTTCATGTGCGGTACACAACATAGCATACTGTAGAGCCTACGTCTAAAGCATAGGGGACGACCTTCGTCCTTTCTCTCTCTTCTGCTGTGGTCAGGTCTTGAGTCTTACTCAATACTCACACCTTGCAATACAGCCAAGAACTCCTTCTTTGCTGATCTACTTTGAACTCTTTCAAAATCATGTCAAGCTGTCGTTCTTTGAAAGTATCATCAGGCGTCTTGATCTATCTCTATAGATCTTGATGCCCAATATGTAAGCAGCTTTATCCAGGTCTTCCTTTGAAAAACTCCTTTCAAACAACCCTTTATGCTTTCCAGAAATTTTACATCATTTCGGATCAACAATATGTCATTCACATATACTTATCAGAAATGTTGTAGCGCTCCCACTCACTTTATTGTAAATACAAGTTTCTAACAAACTTTGTATAAACCCAAAAACTTTGATCACTCCATCAAAGCGTATATTCTGACTCCGAGATGCTTGCTCTAGTCCATGGAAGGATCGCTGGAGCTAGCATACCTTTTTAGCATCCTTAGGATCGACAAAACCTTTCTGATTGTATCACATACAACCTTTCCTTACGAAAAATGGTAAGGAAACTTGTTTTTGACATCCATCTGCCATATTTCATAAATGCAGCTAATGCTAACATGATTCCGACGGACTTAAGCATCGCTACGGATGAGAAAATCTCATCGTAGTCAACTCCTTGAACTTGTGAGAATACTCTTTGCCGCAAGTCGAGCTTCATAGACGGTAACATTACCGTCCATGTCCGTCTTCTTCTTAAAGATCCATTTATCTCAATGGCTTGCCGATCATCGGGCAAGTTCACCAAAGTCCATGCTTTGTTCTGATACATGGATCCTATCTCGGATTTCATGGCTTCTAACCATTTGTCGGAATATGGGCCCACCATCGCTTCTCCATAGCTCGTAGGTTCAGTATTGTCTAACAACATGATATCTCAGACAGGATCACGTACCACTCTGAAGTAGCACGCATCCTCGTCGTCCTACGAGGTTTGGTAGTGACTTGATCCGAAGTTTCATGATCACTATCATAAGCTTCCACTTCAATTGGTGTAGGTGCCACAGGAACAACTTCCGGTGCCCTGCTACACACTAGTTGAAGTGACGGTTCAATAACCTTATCAAGTCTCCACCATCCTCCCACTCAATTATTTCGAGAGAAACTTTTCCTCGAGAAAGGACTCGTTTCTAGAAGCAATTACTTTTGCTTCAAGATCTGAAATAGGAGGTATACCCAACTGTTTTTGGGTATTCTATGAAGATGCATTTATCCGCTTTGGGTTCGAGCTTATCAGCCTGAAACTTTTTCACATAAGCATCGCAGCCCCAAACTTTTAAGAAACGACAACTTAGGTTTCTCTAAAGGCTATCGTCTCAACGGAATTGCGTGATGCCCCTTTTAAAGTGAATGCGGTTGTCTCTAATGCCTAACCCATAAACGATAGTGGTAATTCGATAAGAGACATCATGTATGCACCATATCCAACAGGGTGCAGTTATGATGTTCGGACACACCATCACACTGTGGTGTTCCAGGCGGTATTAATTGTGAAACACCTTCCACAATGTCTTAATTGTGTGCCAAACTCGTAACTCAGATACTCATCTCTATGATCATATCACAGACATTTTATCCTCTTGTCACGACGATCTTCAACTTCACTCTGAAATTACTTGAACCTTTCAATAATTCAGACTTGTGTTTCATCAAGTAAATATTCTCAGCATCTACTCAAATCATCTGTGAAGTAAGAACATATCGATATCCACTGCGTGCCTCAGCACTCATTGGACTGCACACATCAAATGTATTACTTCCAACAAGTTGCTCTCTTGTTCCATCTTACTGAAAACGAGGCCTTTCAGTCACCTTGCCCATGTGGTATGATTTGCATGTCTCAAGTGATTCAAAATCAAGTGAGTCCAAACGATCCATCTGCATGGAGTTTCTTCATGCATATATACCAATAGACATGGGTCGCATGTCTCAATCTTTTCAAAAACGAGTGAGTCCAAAGATCCATCTACATGGAGCTTCTTCATGCGTTCTATACCAATATGACTTCAAATGGCAGTGCCACAAGTATGTGGTACTATCATTACTATTTTATATCTTTTGGCATGAACATGTGTATCACTGCGATCGAGATTCATTTTAGGTGCAAGACCATTGAAGGTATTATTCAAATAAACAGAGTAACCATTACTCTCCTTAAATGAATAACCGTATTGCGATAAACATAATCCAATCATGTTTATGCTCAACACAAACACCAAATAACAATTATTTAGGTTTAACACCAATCTCGATGGTAGAGGGAGCATGCGATACTTGATCACATCAACCTTGGAAACACTTCCAACACATATCGTCATCTCACCTTTAGCTAGTCTCCGTTTATTCCGTAGCTTTTATTTCGAGTTACTAACACTTAGTAATCGAACCGGTATCTAATACCCTGGTGCTGCTAGGAGTACTAGTAAAGTACACATTCCAATATACTTCTGTCGACCTTGCCTGCCTTCTCATCTACCACGTATCTAGGGTAGTTCTGCTTCAGTGACCGTTCCCTAGAAGCACTTAGTCTTGGGTTTGGGTTCAACCTTGGGATTCTTCACTAGAGCAGCAAATGACTTGCTGTTTCATGAAGTATCCCTTTTGCCCTTGCCCTTCTGGAAACTAGTGGTTTTACTAACCATCAACAATGTATGCTCCTTCTTGATTTCTACTTTCACGGTGTCAAACATCAAGAATAGCTCAAGGATCATCATATCTATCCCTGATATGTTATAGTTCATCACGAAGCTCTAATAGCTTGGTGGCAGTGACTATGGAGAACCATCACTATCTCATCTGGAAGATTAACTCCCACTCGATTCAAGCGATTGTGGCACTCAGACAATCTGAGCACATGCTCGATGATTGAGCTTTTCTCCCTTAGTCTGCAGGCTTAAGAAACTTGTCAGAGGTCTCATACCTCTTGACGTGGGCACTAGTCTGAAATCCCAATTTCAGTCTTCGGAACATCTCATATGTTCTGCGACGTTTCAAAACCGTCTTTGGTGCCACAATTCTAAACCGTTAGCATTACGCACTGAACTATCACGTAGTCATCAAAACGTGTATGTCAGATGTTCCGCAACATCTACAGACAACGCTGAGGTTCAGCACACCGAGCGGTGCATTTAGGACATAAGCCTTCTGTGCAGCAATGAGGACAATCCTCAGTTTACGGACCCAGTCCGCATAATTGCTACTATCAACCTTCAACTAATTTTCTCTAGGAACATATCTTAAACAGTAGAACTAAAGCGTAAGCTATGACATAATTTGCAAAGACCTTTTGACTATATTCATGATAATGAAGTTCATCTGATTATTGAACTCCCACTCAGATAGACATCCCTCTAGTCATCTAAGTGATACATGATCCGAGTCAAACTAGGCCGTGTCCGATCATCACGTGAGACGGACTAGTCATCATCGGTGAACATCTCCATGTTGATCGTATCTACTATACGACTCATGTTCGACCTTTCGGTCTCTTGTGTTCCGAGGCCATGTCTGTACATGCTAGGCTCTTCAAGTCAACCTAAGTGTTTTGCATGTGTTCCGAGGCCATGTCTGTACATGCTAGGCTCGTCAACACCCGTTGTATTCGAACGTTAGAATCTATCACACCCGATCATCACGTGGTGCTTCGAAACAACGAACCTTCGCAACGGTGCACAGTTAGGGGGAACACGTCTCTTGAAATTTTAGTGAGGGATCATCTTATTTATGCTACCGTCGTTCTAAGCAAATAAGATGTAAACATGATAAACATCACATTCAAACCATAAAGTGACGTGATATAGCCAATATCATCTTGCGCCTTTGATCTCCATCTTCGAGGCGCGGCATGATCGACTTCGTCACCGGCATGACACCATGATCTCCATCATCATGATCTCCATCATCGTGTCTTCATGAAGTTGTCTCGCCAACTATTACTTCTACTACTATGGCTAACGTTTAGCAATAAAGTAAAGTAATTACATGGCATTTTCATTGACACGCAGGTCATACAATAAATTAAGACAACTCCTATGGCTCCTGCCGGTTGTCATACTCATCGACATGCAAGTCGTGATTCCTATTACAAGAACATGATCAATCTCATACATCACATAAATCATTCATCACATCCTTTTGGCCATATCACATCACATAGCATACCCTGCAAAAACAAGTTAGACGTCCTCTAATTGTTGTTGCATGTTTTACGTGGCTGCTATGGGATTCTAGCAAGAACGTTTCTTACCTACGCAAAAGCCACAACGTGATATGCCAATTTCTATTTACCCTTCATAAGGACCCTTTTCATCGAATCCGATCCGACTAAAGTGGGAGAGACAGACACCCGCTAGCCACCTTATGCAACTAGTGCATGTCAGTCGGTTGAACCTGTCTCACGTAAGTGTACGTGTAAGGTCGGTCCGGGCCGCTTCATCCCACGATGCCGCCGAATCAAGATAAGACTAGTAACGGCAAGTAAATTGACAAAATCGACGCCCACAACTACTTTGTGTTCTACTCGTGCATAGAAACTACGCATAGACCTAGCTCTGATACCACTGTTGGGGAACGTAGCAGAAATTCAAAATTTTCTACGCATCACCAAGATCAATCTATGGAGTAATCTAGAAACGAGGGGAAGGGGAGTGCATCTACATACCCTTGTAGATCGCGATGCGGAAGCGTTGCAAGAACGCGGATGAAGGAGTCGTACTCGTAGCGATTCAAATCGCGGTTGATTCTGATCTAAGCGCTGAACCATGGCGCCTCCGCGTTCAACACACGTGCAGCCCGGTGACGTCTCCCACGCCTTGATCCAGCAAGGAGAGAGGGAGAGGTTGGGGAAGACTCCGTCCAGCAGCAGAACAACGGCGTGGTGGTGATGGAGGAGCGTGGCAATCCTGCAGGGCTTCGCCAAGCACCGCGGGAGTGGAGGAGGAGGGAGAGGGGTAGGGCTGCGCCAAGAGAGAGGAAGTCTCCTGTCTATGGCAGCCCCAAAACCCCCAATATATATAGGGGAGGGGGAGGGGCTGTGCCCCCATCTAGGGTTCCCCCCCAAGGGGTGCGGCCAGCCCTAGATGGGACTTGGGGGTCGGCCAAGGGGGGGAGAGAGGGGGGCGCCCCACTAGATGGGCCTTAGGCCCATCTTAGCCTAGGGTTTCCCCCTTCCCCCCTTCTTGCGCCCTGGGCCCCTTGTGGGAGGCGCACCAGCCAACCTAGGGGCTGGTCCCTTCCCACACTTGGCCCACGCAGCCCTCTGGGGCCGGTGGCCCCACCTGGTGGACCCCCGGGACCCTCCCGGTGGTCCCGGTACGTTACCGATAGCACCCGAAACTTTTCCGGTGAGCAAAACAGGACTTCCCGTATATAAATCTTTACCTCCGGACCATTCTGGAACTCCTCGTGACGTCCGGGATCTCATCCGGGACTCCGAACAACATTCGGTAACCACGTATATCTATTCCCTATAACCCTAGCGTCATCCAAGCTTAAGTGTGTAGACCCAACGGGTTCGGGAGCCATGCAGACATGACCGTGACGTTCTCCGGTCAATAACCACCAGCGGGATCTCGATACCCATGTTGGCTCCCACATGTTCCACGATGATCTCATCGGATGAACCACGATGTCGGGGATTCAATCAATCCCGTATGCAATTCCCTTTGTCTATCGGTATGGTACTTGCCCGAGATTCGATCGTCGGTATCCCGATACCTTGTTCAATCTCGTTACCGGCAAGTCTCTTTACTCGTTCCGTAACACATCATCCCGTGATCAACTCCTTGGTCACATTGTGCACATTATGATGATGTCCTACCGAGTGGGCCCAGAGATACCTCTCCGTTTACACGGAGTGACAAATCCCAGTCTCGATTCGTGCCAACCCAACAGACACTTTCGGAGATACCTGTAGTGCACCTTTATAGCCATCCAGTTACGTTGTGACGTTTGGTACACCCAAAGTATTCCTACGGTATCCGGGAGTTGCACAATCTCATGGTCTAAGGAAATGATAGTTGACATTAGAAAATCTCTTAGCAAGCGAACTACACGATCTTGTGCTAGGCTTAGGATTGGGTCTTGTCCATCACATCATTCTCCTAATGATGTGATCCCGTTATCAACGACATCCAATGTCCATGGTCAGGAAAATGTAACCATCTATTGATCAACGAGCTAGTCAACTAGAGGCTTACTAGGGACATGGTGTTGTCTATGTATCCACACATGTATCGAGTTTCCTATCAATACAATTTTAGCATGGATAATAAACGATTATCATGAACAAGGAAATATAATAATAACCAATTTATTATTGCCTCTCACTACTGGAATCAGCTAATTTGCCATCTGCCAGCTCTTTGTCGTCTGTTAGCTGACGGCAAAGAAGCTCTTTGCCATCAGCTAGCCAAAAGCAGACGGCAAAGAAACGGCAGACGACAAAGAAGCTCTTTGCCATCTGCGGGCTCTTTGCCGTCTGCCAGCAGACGGCAAAGAATCTTTGCCGTCCGCTGGCAGACGGCAAAGAGAGAGGTGGCCCCCACCCCCCGCCCGTTTGGAAAAAACTTAACGGCCCACCTCTTTGCAAAAGGGCGGACGGCAAAGAGAGGCGGACGGCAAAGATTGCACTACCTAACGGCCCGTACCCCCCCCCCGCCCGTTACTCTGTTCTCTCGCCGTTCTCTCCTCCCACCCCGCCGCCGCCGCCCCCACCACTCGCCGCCGCCCCGGGGCCCCGCCGCCGCACCGCCTGTCGCCCCCGCCGCCCCACCGCCCGTCGCCCGCCGTCGCCCCCGCCGCCCCGTCGCCCCCGCCGGCCCACCACCCCGTCGCCCCCCCGCCCCGGCCCCCCGCCACCCTGGCGCCCCGGCCCCTCGCCGCCCCCCGCCCCAGGTGAGCCCCCCCTCCTTTTTTGTTTTTTTTCTGTTTTTTTCCTTTTTAGTTTTAGTTTTGATTTAGTTTTAGTTGTAGTTTTAGTTTAGTTTTAGTTTTAGCTTTAGTTTTAGGTTTAGTTTAGTTTGGGGAAAGAAGAAGAAGAAGAGAAAAAGAGGAGAGGAGGAGAAGAAGAAGAGGAAAAAGGAAAGGAAGAAGAAGAAGAGGAGGAGGAGAAGAAAAAAGAAGAAGAGGAAGAAGAAGAAGAAGAAAAAAGAGGAGAGGAGGAGAAGAAGAAGAGGAAAAAGGAAAGGAAGAAGAAGAAGAGGAGGAGGAGAAGAAAAAAGAAGAAGAGGAAGAAGAAGAAGAAAAAGAGGAGAGGAGGAGAAGAAGAAGAGGAAAAAGGAAAGGAAGAAGAAGAAGAGGAGGAGGAGAAGAAAAAAGAAGAAGAGGAAGAAAAGGAAGAATAGGAAGAAGAAGAAGAAGAAGAAGAAAAGGAAAAAAGAGGAAAAAACCCCGACCCGACACGGCACCCCGACCCCGACCCGGCACCCCGACCCCGACCCGGCACCTAGACACGACACCCCGACCCCTAGACCCCGACCCCGACACCCCGACCCCAACCCCGACCCCGACACCCCGACCCCGAGCCTGACCCGACACCCCAACCCCGACACCGACACGGCACCCCGACCCCGAGCCTGACCCGACACCCGACCCGACACCGAACGCACCCCGACCCCGACCCGGCACCCCGACCCCGACACCCCGACCCCGAGACCCCGACTCCGACACCGACACGACACCCTGACACCACACCCACCCTTACCCGACACCGACACGGCACCTCGACCCCGACCCGACACCCCGACCCCGAGACGGCACCCCGACCCGACACCCCGACCCGCACCACGACCCGACACCCCGACCCCGAGACCCCGACCCCGAGCCTGACCCGACACCCCGACCCCGACACCGACACGGCACCCCGACCCGACACCCCGACCCCGAGACCCCGACCCCGAGCCTGACCCGACACCCCGACCCCGACACCGACACGGCACCCCGACCCCGACCCGGCACCCCGACCCCGAGACCCCGACCCCGACCCCGAGCCTGACCCGACACCCCGACCCCGACACCGACACGGCACCCCGACCCCGACCCGGCACCCCGACCCAACACCCCGACCCCGAGACCCCGACCCCGACCCCGACACGGCACCCCGAGACCGACACGACACCCCGACCCCCGACACCTCCCGAAAAGGTGTTCTTTGGCCTTCCAGAAGCCGACGGGGTCATATATTTGTGAATTATTAGTTAGGTCATATATCTTTCGATTTTGTTATGAAAAACATCATATATAATTGTGTTGATCGGGTAGTTTTAAATGTGCAGTTGTTTCATCGCTGCGAGGTTTGGTGTTCGACGACCTCGCCGTGCGTTTGACGAGCTCTGCCCCTTCGTTCGTGGGTGAGCACAAATGACATGTCCTCCTCCCCCATTAATTATTTGATCTATTCCGATGAAACTTGATAGCTAGCTATATATGTGTCTTGAATCATCAGTATGCGTAACCAATATGTGTCTCCCGTTCGAAAGCGTCATAGTTATAAATATGCATGCATTTGCATATTTATAACCTTGATTCTTTCGAATTGTCCAACGCTATCCATGGACAGCCCGAGTATGTTTAGATTGGGTTCGTTTTCCCATATGCTTTGCTCCGGATCCGACGCATAAATTTCGTCAGTGCCTCCCCTGTTGTTCTCCGGGTACACATCCTCTCTGTTTATTGCAGAGACGTGTATCAGGAGAACAGCGGGGAGGTGCTGCCGAAATTTTGCGTAGGATCCGGAGCATAGCATGGGAAAATGAACCCAATCTAAACATACTCGGGTGGGATTAGGACCTATCATTACCTATTAGAGTGTAGGTTGCATGGACGTAATAAAATTGACAAAGTAGATCAACTGATGAATATATACATGGTGAATTATATATATATATTTGTTGTGTGTCTAGTAGCTCTGAAAGTCAAGATGAGTGATCGTGCGTGGATGTACACCGGTCACACTGGTCAGAACAAATGGAGCACTGAATGGTTCACAAAAACCAAGGGGTTTGTGCGAGCCGCATTTGCAAATGGCCAGAGGAAAACCTGGTGCCCCTGTTTACGGTGCGGCAATTGGGAAAAGAGGACAGAGGCTGAAATGGGCAAACACCTGCAGAAGAGTGGTTTTACGCCCGATTATACGGTGTGGACATTTCATGGTGAGTCTGCCCAACGTGACCGAGCTGAGGTGGATCGTCGTCGCACCGACGAGCATGGTACCGGGATGGAAAACATGGTGCAAGACTTTGATGATGCTCGGGATTCGGACGAGGAGATGGAGGAATCTGCAAAGGCCTTCAATGAAATGTTGGAGTCTTCAAAACGTCCGCTCCATGAGCACACTGAGCTTTGTCAGTTGGATGCCATCTCACAAGTAATGGCTCTGAAGGCTCAGTTCAACTTGGGCAGAGAATGCTACGATGCAATGATGACAGTATTTGGACGCTTTCTACCCAAAGGCCATGTAATGCCTGCAAACCTGTACCAGTCGGACAAAATCCTCCGTGCACTGAAGATGCCCTATGATAAGATACATGCCTGTGAGAAAGGATGTGTCTTGTTTAGGCTTGACTATGCGGACTTGAACTATTGTCCCATTTGCAAGTCTTCCAGGTATGTTGTGGTAGACAACGGTATGGGTGAGAAGACACAGACCAAAATCCCCGTTAGTGTTCTTCGGTATATGCCAATCGTACCAAGACTTCAACGTCTTTTCATGGTCGAAGAGACGGCCAGACAGATGACATGGCACAAAACGGGCAAAAGAACCGAACTAGATGCAGATGGGAATCTGATGATTGTACACACATCGGATGGTGTTGCGTGGAAAAAGTTTGATGAATTACATGGTGACAAAGCGGCAGATCCGAGGCATCCTCGAGTCGGCATCAGCACGGATGGGTTCAGTGTGTTTGGTATGACGGCAGCCCAATACAGTTGTTGGCCCGTATTTGTCTTTCCACTCAATCTCCCCCCCGGACAGATTATGCAAAGAAAGAACATTTTCCTGACGTTGATAATTCCAGGGCCCAACTATCCGGGGAAAAATATGAATGTGTACATGCAACCGCTTAAGGACGAATTGCAAGAAGCCTGGGATAATGGGTTCAAGACATACGATGCCTATAGCAAACGGAACTTCATAATGCGTGTCTGGTACATGTACTCGACGCATGACTTGCCGGCGTATGCGCTATTCGTTGGCTGGTGTGTCCATGGAAGGTTCCCGTGCCCCACATGCAAGGGAGCTCTTGAGTTTCGTTGGCTTCAGGCCGGTCGCAAGTTTTCTTGCTTCGACATGCATAGACAGTTCCTGAATCCTCGCCATAAGTTCAGGAAAGACAAGAAGAACTTCATCAGAGGTAGAGTTGTCAAAAACTCTGCACCACCTGCATTGACAGGCCAACAGTTCCTGAATCTTCAAGGGGTATAATTCTAAGCACGCCTGGACTCACAAAACATGCTTATGGGATCTGCCTTACTTCAAAGACCTCCTTTGCCCACACAACATCGACGTGATGCACACTGAGAAGAATATCGCCGAGGCACTTTTTGGTACATTGTTCGGCATAGATGGGAAGTCAAAGGATAATACTGAGGCTAGAGTCGATCTGGAGGCGCTATGTGATAGGCCGTTACAAAACATGAAAGAACCAAAAGGAAAGCAGAACTGGACGAAGCCAAAGGCATGGTTCAATCTTGGAAGGCCAGCTATGAGGGAAATTATCTTGTGGGTGAAAATGCAGTTGATGTTCCCCGATGGGTATGCAGCGAATCTACAGAGGGGAGCCAGTCTTGATAAATTGAAGATATTTGGTCTCAAGAGTCATGATTGGCACATATGGATTGAGTGGGTAATGCCGGTGATGTTGCGTGGCTTCATCCCTGAGGATGAATGGCTAGTACTGGCAGAACTCAGCTATTTCTTCCGTGTTCTTTGTGCGAAAGAACTATCGCCTGGCGTGCTAGAAGAAATGGAAGAGTTGGCGCCGGAGTTGATCTGCAAGTTAGAGAAGATCTTTCCACCGGGCTTCTTTAATCCAATGCAACATTTGATTTTGCATCTCCCGACCGAGGCAAGATTGGGGGGGGCCGTGCAAAATCGTTGGTGCTACCCAACTGAGAGGATGCAGAAGACGCTTCGACAAAAATGTAAAAATAAACGTAGAATTGAAGCATCGATGGCTGAGGCATTCATCACTGAGGAGGCGGCAAACTTCGTGACAGCACACTACGAAGCCAAAAATCGTCATTTGCATAATCCGAAGCCTCGGTACAATGCTGACGACCCTAAAAAGGGTGGATCCAACCTCAGCCTATTCAAAGGGAATCTCGCACCAGCCAGTGTTTCAAATCCAGTATCTTTGGATAACGAACAATGGCGGACCATTTCGTTGTATATCTTCAACAACCTGATAGAAGTGCGGCCGTACATCGAGTAAGTTCTCGGTACATAGTTTCGCAACTTCTATTTCCTTTGAACTGCTCTTATTCCTGGATATTTCATACAGTCGATACGTCGCCTTATTCTCGTATGGAGCGGTGATCCAAAAGGATTCTGTCGAAGAGTATGAGCTTCTCGCAAAGCAAGGAGGCGGCTATCCCGGTTTCATCTCTTGGTTCAAACAAACGGTAATTTCTATTAGACTTGTAGGCTAATTTGTAGGCGGCTATCCCGGTTTCATTCGCTAATTTGTGCGTAATGCAACAATCCTTTCATATTAAACTTGTAGGCTAATTCAGAGTCTATGGACGCCGAATTGAGACAAGTCGCTAATGGTTTTGACTATAAGGTCCGTTCATTTGACAAATACGACATCAACGGGTATCGCTTTCGTACCTATGGCAAAGAGCTATCTATGGCCGACCGAAAGTCTACAAATTGTTGTGTATCTGCTATCGGCGAAGGAGGTACCGAGTATTATGGGAGAGTTGAAGCAATTTATGAACTTCTATTCTATGGTGAAAACCCACCGAATGTCGTAGTCTTCAAATGTTATTGGTTTCAGCCGAAGGAGACTAGAAGGACTCATGAACATATAGGGCTAGTTGAAATCAACCAAAGCACCCATTTAGATGTTCCTGATGTCTATATTACGGCTCAACAGGCGACCCAAGTATTCTATCTACCGTGGGCCTGCCAAACTAATCCAAATCTGAAAGGTTGGGATGTCGTTTATGAAGTGCCGCCACGTGCTAGACTATCTCCCCCAAAGGAAGAGGATTATGAACCTCACATTAACCCAGACACATATGAAGGAGAATTCTTCCAAGAGACACGTCTTTCCAAAAAGCGTTTCAAGAACCGCTATACTTCACCCCAAAACATTGAAGTAGACAGCGACAGTGAATCCGACATCACCCCAGAGGAGGAACAAGAAGAGCCGGAACAAGAAGAGGTTACTGCTGCGGATGACCTGTCATTGCTTGACCGATTACGTCAAGGTGGCCTTCCACATGTTGATGCCACTGAACCCTATGAGCCCGTCATTGATTATAGTGATGATGATGATTATGCATTTATTGATGATACTGATCGAGATTATTAGTAGTGTCAGGTATTAAATTTTTTAATGTTGTACTTGATGATGATACACTTAAGTGATACACATATTATTATTCATGTCGGTCTTTTTTTTATGTTGTACTAATTTCGTTTACTGTTTGTCATGGCAGGTGTTGAAAGATGGTGGGCGCTGGTCGGGAGCGCGCCAAGGCCCCTTCTTCGTCGGCGCGTGGTCTGAGGTCTTCGATTCCAGACGCACCTCTCCGCCGAGCGTTGCTGGACAGTATGTCCACACCGCCGGGCCCTTCTTCGTCGACCGCGGTGCCCAGCAGGGGACGAGGTAGGAAGAGAGGAGGTGGGGCACGTGGTCGCGGGAGAGGAGGTAGGGTGACTGCTACGGCGCCTTCCTCGCCGCCACCCCCAGCTGTTTCACCCGAGCACGTGACTGCTAGGGTGGACTCGTCCGAGGAGGAGGCTACACGGACTCCGGTCCACGAGCCTCCGGTCCACGGGTCTTGGGCCCACGAGCCTCGGGTCGACTGGCCTTCGGCCCACGAGACCCCGGAGGAGCACACGTCCGGATGGGGTACCTGGCCGGATCAGCCCGAGGAGCCGAGTGGCCATGCTGATGATGGCGGGGAGCCGACTGATCTTGAGGAGGAGGGTGGCACCGTCTACCAGCGTGGTGCTACACGGCTCCCGTCCGTGCCGGCGACCCGCGAGCAGAGGTGGTTGATTTTCCCTGATGGGGAGAGGTACGTAAGTGCATTTAATATTTTTGTACCTTCTGCATTCACGTTTCTTCAAATAACTAATGCGTTGGCCTTGTCATGCTGCAGGGGTTGGGACCACCATCATAGTGTCCGCCGGCCCAACTCCGTCCTTGGAGTTCTTTGCCGGCAAAACTTCCCGGGGTTTGTCACGTTGCCTGGTGAGGGTAGGCTTCCAGAGCTTGGATTGAGCTGGGAGCACTACGTGGCTGCCCCGGCCCCGCCGGATGAGATTATCGACGGTGTCGTGTGCGACACGAGGGCAGACATGGTGATCAGAAAGTTCTGGGTAATTTCTCCTTTACACATTTCAAAATCTTCAACTAGCTAGTTATTAATTGTACTAATCAATATTGTCTCATTTGATTGCAGACATTCTACAGGTGTGAGGAGGGATACGAGGAGGACGCGGCACATGTTATCGAGAACGTCTGCAAGCGCCTACTCCAGAACTTACGGCACGAGGCTCGGGTGCAGGCTGTTCGAGACTACTACGCCTTGCGTGGTATCAAGAAGACCAAGCCGGCGTGCCGCGATAAGTTCCTGAGTAAGGAGCAGTACATGAAGGTAATTCTTAAGGCCTTCTACTTAAGTTCCTTCATTTAGTAATTCTTAGCCGTAGCGCTCAAGTTTCTATTTGCTAACTTAGGCGCCTCCGAGATGGTGTGCGGATCGGATGGATTGTTGGGAGGTGTTGGTCGATGAGTGATGCTCAAAAGAATGGCTAGCCCTCCACAACGAGGCCAAGGACAAACGTGCCCAAATGGAAGGTGTGCCACACCATCAAGGCAGCTCCAACTTATATCAGTTCGGGCGCAACTGGGTATGTGGTTTGCTTCATGATTCATGCAATTCATTCATCATGCTAGCTTGAGCCCTTTAATTACTAATTTTCATTGTTTCTCTCTTTCAGGCACGCCACAATAAGGTGGATAAGGTGCCAGAGGTGTACGACCTGTATGCCATGGCCCACACTGCCTCTTTCAAGAAAGTCAAGGCTTTCTCTCAGTCTGACCTCGATGATGCAAACAACTTCACCAACATCTCCTCCCACAACAAGCTCGTGAGATATAGAGATGAGGGGAAGGCGAGGAAAGGGGAGGACTTTAACCCGAGCCAGGGTCCCATTGATCCAGAGCTGGTGATGATATCTGGTGGCGGGAGGTCCCATGGCTCCATAGCCATTGGAGATGGACTTATCCGTTGTCCTAGCACTCTCCCGGAGATCAAGGCGCGCCAGTCGAGCTCCGCTCCTGAGATAAGGCCTCGTGAACGGCCAGTGCAACTCGCCATCAAGGTTAGTGATACGTACTCAGTTATCTTTCTCCATTACATTGTGTGCGCTTCCATCAATGATTACAAATGGTCATGTGAGTGGTGTTGCAGGCTGCTATACAGACTGAGAGAGATAGAACGGAGAAACTTCTGGCGGAGGCGGCGGAGAGGCAGCGGGAGATGGAGGAGAGGACGAGAAAGATGATGGAGGAGGAGAGGGCACGGAATGACATGCAGGCAAGGGCCATGTACGAGCTCCTTGTGGTAAGTTTCTTCTGCAGATTACTTGCTAGTCTTAACATTTGAGTCTCATTACTAACTAGTATGACTCTGTTGTGAAAACCAAATGTGCAGTCTGTGTGCGAGAAGTCCGGTCAGCCCGCTCCGCCGATGCCAGTGATTGCTCCTGGGAGCACGGTGAGTTTAATTTGAATGGACATTACTTGCTAGTCTTAACATTTGAGTGTCATAATGCTAACGAGACATTGGAAATGATCTTTGGTGCAGCTTAACTCCAGAAACGCATCGCACGATCCTTCTCCAGGTAGCGGCACTAGCCACCCCGCTCCTACACCTCCCTGATCACGGTAAGTTTCTCTAGTGTTTTGCTTAACAAATGCATAAAGACCTAGACTTAGCTTTATTTCCTCCAATATGCTTACCATAATGACCTAGAGTTAGCTTCTTTTCCTCCAAAAATGACCCATTTTACCTAGGTTAGCTTATAAATGATGCAGTTCATCCAAGTTAGCTCAAAAATGACCATTTTACCTAGATTAGCTCCTAAATGATCCATTTTACCTACGTTAGCTTTAAAATGGCCCATTTCACCTAGGTTAACTCCAAAATGACCCATCTTACCTAGGTTATCTCATAAACGATCCATTTCAACTAATTTAGCTCATAAATGATCCATTTGACCTAAGTGAGCTAAAAAACGATCCATTTCACCTAAATTAGCTCTTAAATGATCCATTTCACCTAAGTTAGCTCAAAAAGATCCATTTCAACTAAATTAGCTCATAAATGATCCATTTCAACAAAGTTAGCTCAAAAAGATCCATTTCAACTAAATTAGCTCATAAATGATCCATTTCAACAAAGTTAGCTCAAAAACGATCCATTTCAACTAAGTTAGCTCATAAATGATCCATTTGACCTAAGTGAGCTAAAAAATGATCCATTTCACCTTAGTTACCTCAAAAATGATCCATTTGACTTTAGTTAGCTCATAAACGACCCATTTCAACTTAGTTAGCTCATATATGATCCATTTCACGTAAGTTAGCCCATAAATGACATACTCTTCTTGTTCTAGTCTTCTTCTTGTTCTAGTCACCTATTTCTAACTTTCTTATTTTTCATTTTGCAGATTTCATTCACTTGATGAAAGCTTGCATTGATGGAGTGCTCCTTATCCCTTTCTCTGTTTCTTTTGTGTCGTTGAACTATGCATGTATCTTGGTAGTTGGATGAACTATGCTATGTATGATGGAACTTGGTAGTTGGATGGAACATATGTGATGGAACTATGTATGATGGAACTCTGCATGTTGGATGGATATCTTATATGTTTGCTGTGAAAATTGTTGTCATATATATCATATATATCTTATATGTTTGCTGTGAAATATATCTATATATGTCATATATATTTGTGATGAAAATTGTTGGATTTAATAAAAAACAGAAAAAAGAGCCAATATGCAGGCTCTTTGCCGTCTGCCACCGACGGCAACGGGCTCTTTGCCGTCTGCAGCGGACGGCAAAGAGGCCACGTGGCATCCAGCTGTGCTTCCTGGGAGCTGACCCATTTGGTCAATTTGCCTACAGTGGCAGACGGCAAAGAGTAAAAGAGTTTGCCGTCAGCGGCGGACGGCAAAGGCCTGCCATGTAGTGACATGTAGATGACATCATATGGCAGACGGCAAAGGCACTAGAAAGTTTGCCATCCGCGGCGGACGGCAAAGGCCTGCCGTTAGCCACTTAACGGACTGAAGGCACAATTATTGCCGTCCGCCCTCGTTGCCGTCCGCGGCGGACGGTAAAGGTCCTTTGCCGTCAGCCGCCAGGAAGCAGACGGCAAAGTAGCTGTTTACCATAGCCTACTTTGCCGGAGCCTGTTGCCGTCCGCGGCTGACGGCAAAGGCCTTTGCCGTCCGCCGTTCGTGCCTTTGTCGTCCGCCGTGGCAGACGGAAAAATAGCTGATTCCAGTAGTGTCTAGGGCATATTTCCAACAGAAAACACATTACACTCTGACGCGGTAGACCTCGTGTCACCGCAGTCTTCACCGCCATCTCCCGCATCTGCTTCCTCCGCTACGCCAGACGCGTCCACCACATCTTCCCCCACTCCTCCTGCTCATGCTATTCCCATTCAAGCTCCTACTAACGATCATACCATGTGCACATGTGCCAAGTCCGGGTTTCGTTTACCTGCAAAAGATCGTCTCAATCTTCATGCATCTATATCTCCTTCCTCTCTACCCAAATCTTACAAATCAGCTCTCCTAGATCCTAATTGGGCCGCAGCTATGAAAGATGAATATGAGGCCCTTCTGCAGAATAACACGTGGCAGTTAGTTCCTCGTCCTTCCAGTACAAATATTGTTTCGGGCAAATGGGTTTTTCGCCATAAATTTAATTCTGATGGGAGTCTTGCATGTTATAAGGCTCGATGGGTATGCCGTGGTTACTCTCGGCAACACGTCATCGATTATGTTGAGACTTTCTCTCCAGTTGTCAAGCCCAGCACTATTCGCACTGTCCTTAGCATCGTCGTCTCTTCTTCCTGGCCAATTCGTCAACTAGATGTCAAAAATACTTTTCTTCATGGCTCTCTTCAAGAAACAGTCTATTGTCAACAACCTCTTGGCTTCGAACATTCCTCCTATCCTAATCATGTTTGTCTTCTTAACAAATCTGTTTATGGTCTTAAACAAGCACCACGTGCCTGGTTCCAATGTTTTCTACTTATGCTCAAACCATCGGTTTTACCCCTTCCCGTTCTGACACTTCACTCTTCACCTTTCATCACAACACCAACACTGCTTACCTTATTTTATATGTTGATGATATTATCCTCACAGCTTCCTCACAACAATTTTTAGATCATATTATCTCTCTTCTTCGCCATGAATTCTCTATGACAGATTTAGGTCTTCTTCACCACTTCTTAGGAATTGTTGTTATCCGTGACTCCTCTGGTCTTTTCTTGTCTCAACGTCAGTACACTCTAGATCTTCTTTCTCGTGTTGGTATGCTTGATTGTCAAACTTCCCGTACCCCTATTGATACAGGTTCCAAACTCTCTGCCGACGATGATCCTTCTCTTTATCGTAGTCTTACCAGTGCACTTCAGTATCTCACTCTCACTTTTCCTGAAATTTCTTTTGCTGTCCAACAAGCTTGTATATACATGCACGATCCTCATATTCCACACTACAATCATGTCAAACGTATTCTTCGGTATCTCAAAGGCACACTAGACTTAGGTCTTCATATCAACAACTCCTCTCCCACCTCCTTGACAGCTTACTCTGATGCAGACTGGGCTGGTTGTCCAGATACTTGTAGGTCCACATCCGGATTTTGTGTTTTTCTTGGTAGCAATTTGGTTTCTTGGTCTTCGAAAAGGCAGGTTACGGTCTCCCGCTCGTCTGCTGAAGCTGAGTACCGCGCTGTGGCTCATGCGGTTGCTGAAACGGTTTGGTTGCACCAGTTGCTGTCGGAGCTGCACCATCCTATTGAGCAAGCTACCATTGTTTACTTTGATAATATTTTAGCTGTCTACATGTCAGGGAATCCAGATCAACTTTCATTTTGTTCGAGAGAAGGCTCTTAGTCAAGTTCGCATTCTTCACGTGCCTACTTCTGCTCAGTTCGCTGATATCTTTACTAAAGGCCTAGCGACTACTCCATTTCAACACATTCGTTTCAGTCTCAACGTCGTCGAGCCTACTGTTGACACTGCAGGGGGATGTTAGAAGACAACTTGTAATAGGATTAAGACTCCTAATCGGATGGTAATAAGGCTAGGTCAGGTGCGGCTTGGCTCTTATATATACTTCTTGTACCGACACAATATTGTATCAACAATTATTCAATACAATTCTACACTTACCATTGCAAACTTCCGTTTTGGGGTTCACTTGATGAGCCAGCAAAGGTTGAGTATGAGACCTTTTTGAGTAGCCTTTGTTAAGGTGAAAATAGAGGAGTGGGACAAGGAAGAATAAAAAGTGTTCACTTTCCCGCAATCCAGTATTTTGCATTATTTAATAGGAAATGCATAGTAGGCAAGCAAGACTGCATCATACTTTGTTCGCCAGACTTGATCCTCATTCACACCGCTCTCACTGGTGAAAGAAATTACAACCTTGGAGCAATTGTTGCACGTAGACTTCAGCATAACGCCAAAAGTGGTTGGTTCTATGGTGGAATTTATGCCACAAGTTTAGCACGAGGATTGGGAGTTTCACCTTTGCCCTTTGACCCTATCTTACCCACTCGATATTTAGATTTTGATGCCTTAAAAGATCATAAGATTCTCAAGGGAAGGGCTGATAACTTCAATTATAATTTGTTGTTTAACCAATCACATGTTGTGGACACATATTTGCCTACGCCTGCTCTCTTTGACTATAACAGCAGGGGACGATATTTTGTTCTTGAGAGCAAGGCCCGGGCTCACAATGCAGCAGTGGTGGCAGCCCAGCAGGCCGAGGCATCTGCACCGAGAGCCTCCGTGAGCTACCACGCTGACTACTACCCTCCAGGCTACTGATTGATTACCAATTTAGGCCAAAAGCCTAAGCTTGGGGCATACGTGTTTCTCACCGACATTATATTCATGCTCACATATCATCCCATTTGTCGGTGTTCACACTTTTTCATTGTATCATCCATGCTTAGATTTATGTTTCTTGCTTTCTTGTTGTGTGTTTGAAAAACTTTAGAAAAAAATTAGTTATAGTAATTTACTTTCTATGCATGTTTAGTAGTAGCACTAAAAAGAAAATCCAAAAAGATTTTCGTGTTCTTCTTTTGCTTGTTGGGAGCTTTCCCGCGTAAATGGTTTTTCTCGTTTTTGCTTTTATTTGCTTGTTGAAGCAAACCAAAAAAACTCCAAAAATATTTCAGTGTGTTTCTATGAATTTATTTACTTTTTATTCGAGTCTTACCAAGGAGAGGACCACGATGAAAATGTTGAGTGGCTCTCATATGAATAACTGTTGAACTAATGAAGAGCCCATTTTACCTTGTGTTCTCATGTTGAATAAAATGTTTTCAAGATTCCAGCTTAGTCCATGGCACTCTTGCACTATTACTATTTTCATATCATTCGGCCGTGCAAGTGAAAGGCAATAATGACGATATTCGATGAGCTGGCCGTGGCAAAGAGAAACTGGTATGAACTTGACTTGTTCTTGTTGTGTAAATATGTTTAACCTAGTATCCAGGCTTCAGCCCATTATGATTAAACATGTTTGCAATGACATTTAGAGATTATAGTTTCTCATGCCATGCATAAGTAGCTGGGAGTTGATAATGATTTATCTTGGATATCAACATAGCGTTAAAATGATTGTGATGTAGTATGATGATATGGTATCCTCCTCTGAATGATTGAGTGGCTTGACTTGGTACATGTTCATGCATGTAGTTGAATCAAAACCAACATAGCCTCTATAATATTTATGTTCATGGTGATCATATCCTACTCATGCTAGTGTCCAATGTTACTTATGCATAATGCCTGGTTATGATCGTTGCTGCTCTATAGCTGGCCGCTTCTCAATCTTAATTGCTAGCCTTCGCCTGTACTAAGTGGGAATTCTGCTTGTACATCAAAAACCTTGAACCAAAGTTATTCCAGATGACTCCACCATACCTACCTATATACGGTATTACCCTGCCGTCCTAAGTAAATTTGCATGTGCCACCTCTAAAAAACTTCTAAAAATTATCCTTTTTGTGTACCTGGATTGTTCATGGAATGACAGGAGGTGGTCGATATCTTCCGTGCTAAGCGGGTTATCCATAGGTCGAGTGTTTATTCACTCGCCATCGCACAAGGAAATGGGCGGTAATATGGATTCCCAGTCCCTAAATC
The DNA here is from genome assembly GCF_018294505.1 of Triticum aestivum. NCBI lineage: Eukaryota > Viridiplantae > Streptophyta > Magnoliopsida > Poales > Poaceae > Triticum > Triticum aestivum. The sequence continues at coordinate 445,144,034 of NC_057802.1, read as the reverse complement.
GAAAATGCAAATAATTAAACAAAACTCCCCCGGGACTGATGTTGGTATGGACGGCACCCGTTGTTTCGGACAAGCCGTGGAGTGTGGTTGATGGTGGAGGGGGGTAAACCTTTACTTTTACCGCTTGGGAACCGCCACTAGCATGCTTAGCATGGAAGATGTTGATAACTGATGGTCGTGAAGTGAATGAGAAGGGGGCATGTCTCAAAATAATCATTTATCTCTGTTTAAAAATTGAGCTCTGGCACCTCTGCAAATCACTGTTTCCCTCTACGAAGGGACTTTCTATTTACTGTTATGTTGTGTCACCACCTTCTAAAAACAAGCGCCAAAAACTGAGTAGAGCACAGCGGTCATGATTTATGCATTGTGTATAGCTAATGTTGGGTGCATCATGACTGGATCTTTTCTACCATCAATTACAATGTTTAGTCGCTGCTTGAACTTCGGAGGTGCTCTGCATTTATGTTTTGCAGTCTCAGAAAGGGCTAGCGATATACCATTATTGTCATATTATATCATGGTTGTTTTGACAACATGTTGCTATTTGAGATATCTTATTATTGCTCGCTAGCTGATTATGTCATTGATATGAGTCATTATAATCTTTAAATGTTATTGTTGACACGGTTAGTTATAATGTTGGCTGAAAACCTGGGTGAGCAAAAGAGTTCCTAAAATTTTTTCTTTCTCACTTTCAATTTATCAACAGAATTGCTCGAGGACAAGCAAAGGTTTAAGCTTGGGGGAGTTGATACGTCTCCAACGTATCTACTTTTTCTCACGCTTTTCCTCTTGTTTTGGACTCTAATTTGCACGATTTGAATTTTCAGCAGAACTACCATGGTGCTGTTTTTCTGCAGAAATATAAGTTGTTGGGATGGAACGAAACTTTGCTAGGATTTTTTATATCAATAATTAGAATTTCTGGAGCCAAGACCCACCAGAGAGGGGCCCCGGGTTGGGCACAACCCACTAGGGCGCGCCCCCTCTCCTGGCGCCCCCAGGTGGGTTGTACCCACGCCTGGTGGCCCCGCTGACGACCCCCTGATACTATAAAATCACATTATTCCAGAAAAATAGAAAAAAGAATTATCATGATCCACGAGACGAAGCCGCCGCCAAGCCCTGTTCTTCCTCGGGAGGGCAGATCTGGAGTCCGTTTGGGGCTCCGGAGAGGGGGATCTTCATTCCTCGTCATCACCAACCCATCTCCATCGCCAATTCCATGATGCTCCCCACCGGGAGTGAGTAATTCCTTCGTAGGCTCGCTGGTCGATGAGGAGTTGGATGAGATTCATCATGTAATCGAGTTAGTTTTGTTAGGGCTTGATCCCTAGTATCTAATATGTTCTTAGATTGATGTTGCTATGACTTTGCTATGCTTAATGCTTGTCACTTTGGGCCCGGGTGCCATGAACTCAGATCTGAACCATTTATGAATTCGTCATTATATCCATGTTTTAGATCCGATCTTGCAAGTTAGAGTCACCTACTACGTGTTATGATCCGGCAACCCCGGAGTGACAACAACCGGGCCCACTCCCGGTGATGACCGTAGTTTGAGGAGTTCATGTATTCACTATGTGTTAATGCTTTATTCTGGTTCTCTATTAAAAGGAGGCCTTAATATCCCTTAGTTTCCAATATGGACCCCGCTGCCACGGGAGGGTAGGACAAAAGATGTCATGCAAGTTCTTTTAATAAAGCACGTATGACTATTTCCGGAATACATGCCTACATTATATCGATGAACTGGAGCTAGTGCCGTATCGCCCTAGGTTATAACTGTCACATGATGAATATCATCCAACAAGTCACCGATCCAATGCCGACAAAATTATCCTATATTGTTTCTGCTAAGTTACTATTGCTATCATCACTGTTACACTTGCTACAAAATTACTGCTATCACTATTACTGTTACCGTTGCTGCTGTCACTATTATCAAAACTATCAAACTACTTTTTTACTGATTACTTGCTGCAGATAATTAATCTCCAGGTGTGGTTGAATTGACAACTCAGCTGCTAATACCTTCAAATATTCTTTGGCTCCCCTTGTGTCGAATCTATAAATTTGGGTTGAATACTCTACCCTCAAAAACTGTTGTGATCCCCTATACTTGTGGGTTATCACTGCATGGCGTAGTATAGCTTGTCTTGGGTGGGCGAGATGAGTACGGCACCAGCCCCTGTGCCTTGGCGTGCGAAGGCGCCATCGAAGTACATGACCCAGCCATCTGGCGCTGCACTTCCTGGCGAGAGGGATCGGCTCTCGCCTGACCCAGCCAGTGTGGCGGTGGTTGCTCCTCCCGGACTACAACCACCGCCACACTGGCGGAGTGAGGCATGGCGGGCAGATAGAGCACCAGAGGCTCGAGGGTACGAGGTGCTACCATCACCGGTGGGCTGGTTAGGTATCTCTTGAGGTCTTGAAACGCCAGGTCGGCCTCCGGGGTCCATTCGAATGGGCCCTTCTTCTTCTTCATCTTAAAGAACGGCAGGGTGCGCTCCCCCAGCTTGAAGATAAAGCGCCGCAGCGAGGTCACGCACCCCGCGAGCTTCTACATTTCCTTGAGGGTTTGCGCTGGGCTCATGTCTTCTATCGCCTTGACCTTCTCCAGATTCACCTCAATCCCCCTGTGTGACACGAGAAAACCCAGCAGCTTGCCAGAGGGGACGCCGAACACGCACTTCTCCGGATTGAGCTACAGGTCCACCCGGCGCAGGCTGGCGAAAGTCTCCTCCAATTCCTGAATGAGAGTCCTTGCCTCCCGAGATTTTACGACAATGTCGTCGACATAGGCCTCAGCGTTCCTCCTGAGCTACTGGCCCATGGCGATGTGCATCAGCCGCTGAAAAGTTTCCCCAGCGTTGCGCAGTCCGAACGGCATGCAGGTGTAGCAGTATGCCCCACACGGGGTCAAGAAAGCTGTCTTCTCCATGTCCTCCACCGCCATCTTGATCTGGTGGTAGCCCGAGAAAGCGTCTAGGAAACACAGCAGGTCGCACTCGGCGGTGGAGTTGACGATCTGGTCGATGCGCGGAAGCGGGAACGGGTCTTGAGGGCAGGCTTTGTTGAGGTTGGTGAAGTCGACGCACATGCGTTCCTTCCCGCCTTTCTTGGGCACGACAATGGGGTTCGCCAGCCACTCTGGGTACCAGACCTCACGGATGATGCCCGTCACTTGTAGTTTGCGGGTTTCCTGGATGATGAAGGACTGCTTCTCCGTGGACTGCCGCCACGCCTTCTGCTTCACAGGGCGCACATTGGGGCACACCCTTAAGTGATGCTCGATTACCCCCCTTGGGACCCCCACCAGCTGCTTGGGCTCCCAGGCGAATACCTCCTTGTTCACGTGCAGGAACTTCACCAATGCCTCTTCTTGGTCCGGGTCGAGGTTGGCGCCTATGGTGAAGGTGGCTCCCAAGGCTCCATCCTCCTCGACCGGCACTTGCTTCGTTTCGGCCCGGTCCTGAGTGAACAACTACTTCATTTTCATTGGCACAACCCCCTTAGCCCCCGGGGCGACTCCGTCAGCCGGGTGTGCTGCCGCGGCAGCCCTGAAGGCGAGCTTGAGAGCCGTCAGAGCCTCCTTGGTGTCTCCGGCCACGGTGAGAATGCCGCTGCTTCCCGGCATCTTCATGAGGTTGTAGGCCGGATCGGTCGCTGCCATGAACTGAGCCAGGGCAGGGTACCCGAGGATGGCGTTGTACGGGAGGCCGATGCGGGTGATGTCGAAGTCGATCAGCTCGGTGCGGTACTTGTTGCATGTACCGAAGGTGACCGGGAGGCGTATTTGCCCCAGGGGGCTGGTGGAACCGCTGCCAACTCCGGAGAAAGGCTTGGTGGGGTGAAGACGGCCATATGGTACGTGAAGCAAGCCGAGAGCTTCCACGGAGAGCACGTTGAGGCCAGCTCCACCGTCGATGAGGGTCTTGGTCACTGCTACGTTGCAGATGGTGGGTGTGCAGAGCATTGGGAGTGCGCCCGAGCCAGCAGTGGTCACCGGGTGGTCCCACGAGTCAAAGGTGAGGTCGGCCTTGGGCGCCGCCCATCCTGGAGGGGCTCCCTGCTGCACAGAGGCGGCACCAATCTGGCGAAAGAACTGCTTGACGTGGCGGTCCGAGGGTGGCGCCTGCGAGCCGCCGAGGAGGGCCGCGACGGCGAGGGGCACCGGCGCTGCGAAGCGTGCGATGAAAAGGTCGCGCAGCTCCTCCCAAGAAGCCACAGAAGATCCTAGCAGGTTGAGCAGCCAGGCGCGCGGCGCGCTAGCGAGGGCCATGGGGAACCAGTTGGCCATGACCTTGTCATCGCCTCCAGCTTCCACAACAGCCTCCTCGTACGCCAATAGGAAGGCCGATGGATCCGCCGCGTTGTCATAGCAAGGCGGCATCTCCGGCCTGAACTTGCGCGGCCACTGCACTTGCCGCAAGGCAGGGGTGAGGGCCCTGAATCCCATGGCGCCATCGCGGGCGTCCGTCGGTCCGGTCGGAGGAGCGGTGCCGGCTATGGGGGCCGGACAGAGAGGTGAAGCTGGCGGGGGTGCGAAGCTTCGGCGCACCCCTACCTGGCGCGCCAATTGTCGGATTCTGGGTTCCGGCAAACTCTTGAGGTTCGAACTCTGGGGTGCGCACGAAGGACTCTCTCCCCCTAGCCCGCTCGCACGACCATCTCAAGGCCTAGCTCGCTGAACCCAAGGAACAAGAGACGTGAGGGTTTATGCTGGTTCGGGCCACCGTTGTGGTGTAATACCCTACTCCATTGTGGTGTGGTGGATTGCCTGGTAGGCTGAGGATGAACAGGTACAAGGTATGAACAACCTCCTAAGGAGAGGTGTTCTTGAGCTCAGTGAGCTGGTGCGTATGAGGGTGGTCTCAATGATCCGCCCCCTTCTATGGTGGTGGCTAGTCCTATTTATAGAGGCCCTGGTCCTCTTCCCAAATGTTAGGCGGGAAGGGATCCCACAACGGCCAATTTTGAAGGGAGACAACTAGTACAACCTATCCTGACAAAAGGTGGTCTTCGCCTGCCAAAGGCTCTGGTGGTGATGAAGCTGTGGGCTCCGCGATGACCTCCGTCCTGCCGTCATGCTGGTCTTGGTGTCGTTGCACCAATATGAAAACCTTTGCCTGATGCCTCGGGACTCCTCACCTGCGCCTGCCTCTTTAGCACGAAATAGGAAACTGGTACTCCGCGCCTGCTGGCGCCCGCCTGGCCTTGGTCGTCACGGCTCATGTCACGTGAGCCTCGCGAGGTGCCCCTTGCCTTGATATCTCCACTCCTCGGGAGCCAGCCTGGCGAGGCCGCCCCCAGGGAGGTCTTCATGTCGTCCGCCGCACGAGCTTGGCCCCTCGCGAGGGTCTTGAGCAGTTGTTGCCGAAGCTGGATCGTACCGGGCCGTCAGTGGAGCCACGCCGTGGGCTGCAGGCAGGCAAGTCTGGGGACCCCCGTTCCCAGGACGCCGACACAATGTATATATTATGATCAGTATAATAAAGCCGACATCCCTGATAATTCAGGGCCTCTGTCGTTTCATTTCTGAGTATCTGTGTCTTTATTGTCAATTCATATGATCACTTGGGGGCTTCCTTCTCACTGAGCATAGCTGTGACTACCCTCCTGATCCGGCTTACACGCCTTGTTACAAACTACATGGGGGCTTCCTGCTCATTGAGCATAGCTGTGACTGCCCTTTTAATCCGGCTTATACGCCTTGTTGCAAATGACTTGGGGGCTTCCTGCCCAAGCTAAAAGGTTACCAAAGAGAACTTGCTACAAATGTGCAGTTAAAACATAGGTATCCTACCTTAACGGCTTATTTTAGGTCACTTGGGGGCTTCCTATTCAATGAACATATCTATATTTACCCTTTTGATCGGCTTGAACGCCAGGTGTATTCACCAAATTCCGGGTTATCCTGCCTTGTATGTCTGCCACTCCACCCAGGTAATCCTGGAACGACCCGCTGTACTCTCGACAGTCAATCTTATAAAGACCCTGAACTTGTCAAAGTTAAAATGGCGGTTGGTTGTGTGAGGCCCGGCTTACAGGTTTGAATAAAGGATTAACTCAGTGGATGTGCGGCTCATGAATAGCACTTGATATTGAGGCTTGGCGGCCTATGAAAGCCTTGTTTTGTCTGATTTGTTATCTTCCTTTAAACATTGTTTGGGTTAATATCTTTGTACCATATTGACATATGGTTTAAAATGATTCAGGCCATGTAGCCTTAATCCTTATGGCTCATATTTGAGCATATCTGGGGTTTTGATAACCCGCCCTGGCTTTGGACGTTAAGTCGCCAGTATACTTTGATTGCGCAGTTGGAATTATGCGATTATGAATACTTGGGTTGTCACCTTCGCTGGGTATGGCAATGTAAGCCGGCAGTGTGAACCAAGTCTTTCAAGCTAACACCCTCACTAGCAATGGTGATGTAAACTGGCAGTACAAACCAATTTTGCAGGTATGTTTTTACCTATTTTAATGTGAATATGTGAGCTTTGATAACCCGCCCTGGTTATGGACTTACAGTCGCCAGCAAATATTTTTATGAGACATCACGACCCGCCCCGGCGTGAACCGCCAGGGTGAGGGAGTCCTAGATTAAGGGGCCTCGTGTATGTGATCCATTCAACATGGACCGAATTGATGGGCTGTAAGAAACAAGGAAGAAGATCACTTCTCGTGTCCGGTTGGGACTCTCGTATACGTGAACGGCAAGATTAGGTGTCCGGATGTATTATTTCCCTTCTGTTTAACCGACTTTGTGTAACCCTAGGCCCCTCTGGTGTCTATATAAACCAGAGGGTTTAGATCGAAGGCAGGATCATAACATCAATAGGCTAGCCAAGTTAGGGTTAGCCACTACGATCTCGAGGTAGATCAACTCTTGTAACCCCTGTACCCATCGAATATAATCAAGCAGGAGTAGGGTTTTACCTCCATGAAGAGGGCCCGAACCTGGGTAAACACTATGTCAGCTTGGGCCCCCCTACCCGAGATCTACCGGTTTTGACACCGACATTGGTGCTTTCATTGAGAGCTCCGCTGTGTTGTCAACAGAAGGATCGATGGCTCGCCTCTTCACCGACGACTATCCTCTCTCCAGGGAAACTTTTCTCCCTGGACAGGTCTTTGTGTTCGGCGGCTTCGTGCTTCATGCCAACTTGATTGGCCGCCTTGAGCAGGTCGACAGTTACGCCCCCGGCCACCAGATCAGGTTCGAAAACCTGAACTACGTCACCAATACCCGTGGAGATATAATCTTCGAGGGGTTCGCGGCCTTGAGCGCCGCCCCCTACCCTCATGAAGGAAGCTCTTCGGATCCGCTCCTAGATCCCCTCCGGGGGTCGACATTCGCGCCCGCCTCGGCTTTAGATCCGGAGCAGGTCGCATCATCCGAAGACGGGAGGATTAGCCCCGCCGGACTCTTTTGTATCATGGAACTTCTGACTGGAGACCCAGATGCGATCTTAGACTCGCCTCTGGGCGACGACTCCGGATTGTTGATGTCTGCGTCGATCGGGCCCGGCCAGGTGTCCACCGCTGGACTTAGCCCGGCTAATCCGCAGACTCCTACCCAGCTTTCACCTTTAGACGAAGCATTGGGCTTAATGCGGTCTCTCGCCATCATGGAAGTTTTACCTCCAAACTGCACCCAGCATGGGCTGGGGGCTGAAAGCGGGGAATTTTACGACCCGCCCACCACCCACTTAATAGCCACTGTCGAGGATTTAATCGACATGCTAGACTACGCGTCCGAAGACATTGATGGTATGGATAACGATGTCGACGCCTAATCAAGCCAAGTCCCACCTGTGACAGGGCGTTGGACGGCCACTTCTACCTATGACATATGCATGGTGGACACTCCGGATAAAAAGTACGACGAGGATAACCGAAGCCCCAAGGAGGACAGGCACGTCGACGAACCACCAAAGCGCCTACGTCAGCGGCGCCGCTCACGATCGCGTCAGGCAAGGGACAGTAACACCGGCACCGGAGACAATGACACTCGGATAATGCCGAAGACCCCGAACACCCCGTTGAGGCCACGTCCGAACAGGATGAGAGGGAAGAGGGTCAGTATAAACCCGAACACGCTGATCACGAAGATTCGGAAGATAGCAACTATATGCCAGACTCCGAAGAGGATGTTAGACTCGGTGACGAAGATTTTGTAGTCCCAGAGGAACCGCTCGAACAAGAACACTTCAAGTGGCAACTAATCGCTACTGTGCGGAGCCTAAAAAAGAAGCAGCAGCAGCTCAAAGATGAACAGGATACGCTTAATGAAAGGTGGACTAAGGTCCTGGCGGCCGAAGAGTACGGCCCGGAGCGACCCATAAAAAGTTACCCCAAGCGTAAGTTGCTGCCTCAATTCGACGATGAAGCCCTCAAGCCAATACCGTCGAAATATAATCAGGCAGACCAACCAGACCGACCACCACGTGGACGGGACAAAGCGGCATACCAAGCCGAACACCAGCCCGCACCCCCTCGCCGAAGAGGAAAGGAGACAGCAGCTGCGGGCTATACATATGACTTACGTCAAGACCTGGCCAATAAAGCCGGTCAGACCAGATCGATCTATGGATCAAGAGGCCACGCCCCGGCACGAGATAATGGCTATGAAGCCCGGCATTATGAACATTACAATATTCGGGATCAGGATCGAACTCAGATGTCATCTGATCTCCGCCGTGATGTCGCACGGTATAGGGGCGCCGCACACCCTAGGTGCTTTACCGACGAGATAATGCAGCACCAGTTCCCGGAAGGGTTTAAACCCGTAAACATTGAACAATATGATGGTACGACGGACCCGGCCGTCTGGATCGAGGATTTTCTTCTCCACATTCATATGGCTCGTGGAGATGACCTCCACGCCATTAAATATCTTCCTCTAAAGCTGAAAGGACCAGCGCGGCACTGGCTGAACAACCTCCCAGAGAACTCCGTTGGAAGTTGGGAAGATTTAGAGGACGCTTTTCGGGCCAACTTTCAGGGCACCTACATCCGGCCACCGGATGCTGATGACCTAAGTCACATAATCCAGCAACCTGGCAAATCAGCTCGCAAACTTTGGAATCGGTTTCTAACTAAAAAGAACCAAATCATGGATTGTCCGGACGATGAAGCCCTAGCGGCCTTCAAACGCGGTGTCCGTCACGAATGGCTTGCCCGACACCTTGGGCAAGAGAAGCCGAAGACCATGGCAGCCTTAACTGCGCTCATGACCTGCTTCTGCGCTGGTGAAGATAGCTGGTTGGCTCATAGAAACAACAACTCGGGCGACCCCGGCACTTCTGAGGCCAGGGATGGCAATGGTAAACCACGCCGCAATAAACACAAACGTCGAAGCAATAACGACGATGCAGATGACATGGCAGTCAATGCCGGATTCAGTGGTCCTAAATCCGGTGAACGAAAGAAACATTTCAAAGGCAACAGGGATGGTTCATCAAGCTTAGACAAAATCCTTGAGAGACCCTGTCAGATTCATGGCACACCCGACAAGCCTACAAACCACACCAACAGAAACTGTTGGTTTTCAAATAGGCCGGTAAGATAAATACTGAACAGAAGGGAAAGGGACCTCCAAGTGAAGACGATGATGATCCCCGACAGCCGAACACCGGGGGCCAAAAGTTTTTCCCCCGAAGTAAAAACTGTGAACATGATCTATGTCACTCACATTCCAAAAAGGGAGCGCAAGCGCGCACTAAGGGACGTCTACGCCGTAGAGCCTGTCGCCCCAAAATTCAGTCCATGGGCTGCTTGTCCGATCACCTTCGATCGCAGGGACCACACAACCAGTATCCGGCACGGGGGTTCGGCCGCCTTGGTACTCAATCAGATTGTTGATGGATACCACCTCACTAGAGTCCTTATGGACGGTGGCAGTAGTCTCAACTTGATTTATCAAGACACTGTTCGCAAGATGGGCATCGACCCATCAAGAATCAAGCATAGTAACACCACCTTTAAAGGTGTGATACCCGGCATCGTGGCCCATTGCACGGGCTCAATAACACTGGAGGTTGTATTCGGCTCCCTAGACAATTTCTGAAGTGAAGGTCTGATCTTCGGCATCGTCCCCTTGCACAGTGGTTATCACGCACTGCTCGGACGAACTGCTTTCACTCGCTTCAACGCAGTCCCACACTATGCTTATCTAAAGCTCAAAATGCCCGGACCTCGCGGCGTTATCACAGTCAATGGAAATATGGAGCGCTCCCTCAGCACTGAAGAGCACACCGCATCCCTTGCAGCCCAGGTGTACGACAGCCTTGTCAAGCCAAACAATTTGTCGGACATTCAAGCCAATGACATCTCTAAATGAGTCCGGTCCGCACCGCACCATGATGCTCGACGGATCCGGACCTCGATTAGCAGTTCGGCCTCTGCCAACTGCCCTACAAGGTCGCGGCTCACGTACCGCGCGCACATAACTACGCACTCACAATACCTTGGGCAACGCCGGAGGCACACTGCGGAGACAATCCATAGTACGGCTAGACCCTATTTGGACATTATACATCTTTTTTTACTGCAAGTTCGTCAAGATCTCTATCCGTTGTATGGTTGTATCGGGGCCCCTTTCAAAGGCTGGTTCTCCCCTCCTTCACGGATAACCATCAAATACCCCTGTAAAAGGATTCGTCACTAAGGAGAAACGGCGCAGAAGTACGGCAGGGCATCATTGGAGTCTTCGAACTGTTACTTTTAGGCCCTGTGTTAGACTTTCCCTTATGTAAATTTTTGGGCATGTAATATGACCTTTATATTTATGGCATTATCTGTCGAAACATGCCTTAACGTACCAATAAGGATATAAAGGAAGCAGATGATTCATAACCCTCCTTTTGGGGTTTTTTATATATTATCTTACCATCCATATTCCCTCCTTGTTTTCAACTAACGTTCACGCTTCGGCATGACCCTTATACCAGAGGCTGTAATCGGCCCCGCACACCCTTAAGTCTGAACACCTGTAGGGAATTCTTCAGCGTCCCGGATATTGCATTACATGCATCGGCTCTGAATCATGTCTTTGGTCTATAGTTGGGTTGCCCGGCTCCTGTGTTTACCACCTTATGTTCCGCAAGTTCGGCTAAGGTAGTAAAGGGAGAACTACTACAATTGTATTTCTGGTTCGTCCGGTCAAGTACCTCAATAGAGAAAGCCAAAAACTGACTGTCATGATATGGAAGAGCCGGTGAGCGATCCGGCAATTTAGTGTCATACTACAAATCGTTCGTGATTTATGTCGTGTTATACGAGGGGCTGGGAATCGACCTAGCCATGTTGCAAAGGCGCCGCACTCTGGATCGTCGTTCACGCAACAGGGGCTAGTACTTAGCCCCACCAATGGACCCATATGGCTAAGTGAGGAAAATAAAGCCGCGTAGTCTGATTGCCTAGTTCATCTAGCGGACGCCTCCTCCAAGGACCAAGACACTGGATAAAGAGCGGGCACGTGTTTGTGAACACCTCGGAAATATTTTCACGAGGGTATTAGCCGACGACTGGCAATCCACACATATAAAACGGCCGAACAAGAGGATAAACTGACTAAATTATAAGGCGCAAGCATAAAAATGTAAACATCATGAGTTCATTACATGGTCTTCACAAACCAAACTCCGCTACTCAAATATGATATCCTTTGCACACTGGCCCTCTACAACGCGAGCTCGCTCCAGGACTTCGTCGAAGTATCGCTCTGGCCTTCGGTGATCCTTGCCTTCCGGCGGCCCTTCGGTTGCAAGTTTTGTGGCATTCATCTTCGCCCATTGCACCTTTACGCGCGTGAAGGCCATCCGGGCACCTTCGATACAAGCCGACCGCTTTATGGCGTCCACTCGGGGACACACATTGACGAGCCGCTTCACGAGTACGAAGTAACTGCTGGGTATGGGCTCGGCTGGCCAGGACTATTACATCCTTCTTGGCCAACCCGACCACCCTATGCAGCTCGGTCAACTGCTTTAGATGATCACTGAGGGACACCAGATGCTCTGGCACAAGGTACTGCGACCAGAATAGCTTCTTCGTCGAGCTCCCCTCTTCGGCTCTGAAGAACTCCGCAGCGTCAGCGACACTCCGGGGGCAGATCTGCAAACGCTCCAGGAGAACTCCAAACTCGGGTCAGTAAGATGTATCTCCTACTTAAAAATTTGCTTTGCAGAATAAAGGCCTTACCCGCCGCTATCTGCCTCGCCTCCTGGATCTCCCGGCAGGCGCCCTGGGCTTCAACCTGAGCCTCCTTCACGCTCTGGAGAGCTTTGGCGAGTTCGGAGGCTTCTTCTCCAAGGACTCACACTTAGTTATGGCGTCCTTGAGCTCTTGTTGGACCTCATCCAACCTCGCCTCTTGTTTTCGGCAGCCAGCTCACTGCTCCTCCGCCTCCTTTTTGGCCTCGGCAAGCGCGCTCTTGAGGGACTCGACCTCAGATGCGCCAACTATGAGTATAATCATAAAACTTAGTTAAATAACAAATCAACACTCCTACCACTTCTGGTATGTATAAGTGTCGCATACCTTGCGTTTCATCGAATCGCTTGTTGACGTGGTTGAGCTCCTCATCGGCTAATCGAAGCTTCCGACTGAGCTCGGAAACCTCTGCGGCTTGGGCAGTAGCCGCCAGCATGGATGCCTGTCTCACACATTAACACTACAAAAAAGACACATCCGTGACATTTTGGGCCGAACGAAAAAAAATTCTGTCATACTTATGCACTTCTATGACAATAATTGTGACAAAACATGGTATCATCATAGATGTGGTGGGGTCCTACTTCTATGACAAAAAATCATGACAGAAAATGGGCTTTTCGTCCTAGGTGGGCCGGAGACGCAGCTGCATGACATTCTTTGGGCCATCCATGATAGAAAAACCGTGGTAAAAGCAAGGGCGAGGAAAATATCAGGGTGTTCCCGGTTACAGTGGGTGGTCGGGGCCGAGCGATGCGCGTTTCTCTCGTACACGCACGCACGTGGGTGCGAGGCGTTGGGCTCTAACTGAACCTGAGCGAGGCGTTGGGCTCTAACTGAACCCGAGCGATTGCACTGCAGGCTACGTGTTACTGAACCCGAGCGATCGATCAATGGCTGTTAACTGAACCCGATCGAGCGATTCCTTCGCTACTGCTGCTAACTGAAGCCGATCGATGCTGCCTTTGGATGAACAGTGAGCGTTGCTGGGGGGTTTGGATGAACAGTTCCCGGTGGGGGTGGATGAACAGGACCCCCGTGGTGTTGCCTCTGGATGAATAGTGAGCGTTGCTGGGGGGTTTGGATGAACAGTTCCCGATGGGGGTGGATGAACAGGCCCCCGTGGTGTTGCCTCTGGATGAACAGGACCCCAATCGATCGAGCCGGTTGGGGCTAGATGAACAGGACCCCGTGGAGGGCTGGATGAACAGGACCACCCCATGGAGGGCTGGATGAACAGTAGACGGTGGAGGGCTGGATGAACAGTAACCCATGGAGGGGTGGTTGAACAGGAGCCCGTGGAGAGGGCTGGTTGAACAGTAGCCGGTGGAGTAGCGCGCGGTGGAGGCTGGATGAACAGGAGCCCGTGGATGAACAGTCGCAAGTGGTGGCTGGAGGAGGTCGACTGTGGATGAACAGTAGCCCGTGGAGGCTGGAGGGGGTCGACGGTGGAGATGAACAGTATCCCGTGGAGTCCCATTTTGCGGTACACCACACCCCTCCCGATGAACAGGACCCCCGTTTCGACATTAGAGCTCCAACACAAGTCCGTTTCCTCCGTTTTGCGGTACGCCACACCCCTCCCGATCAACAGGACCCCCGTTTCGACCGTAGTTTCCTCCATTTTGCGGTATGCCAGACCCCTCCCGATGAACATGATCCCGTTTCGAACGTGGCCGGTCGAACACAAGGCCGTTTCCTCCGTTCTGCGGTACGCCAGGCCTCGTTTCCATCAGCTATTCCGTCCAATCCGGTTGGCTCCCACGCGTTCCGTTGCCTCCCGATGAACAGGACGCATTCCGTTGCCTCCCCATGAACACAACGATGCAGTTTCTCTGTTCCGACCCAGCCATGTACACGAGCCCTGCCATATGTACGTGCGAGTAGGCGTTTGAGACCCGGCCCGTATGTACGTACGTGGCCGTATTTACTTTCTTGCACCCTGGCTGCTGTACATACGTGTACGTGCTACGTGAGCGCCTCTACTACGACACGTGCGCGCCTCTACATCGACCAGTATGTACGTACACGTTCGCGACCAGAATGACAACACTACGTACGTTTCGACCAGGTGGGTCCCGACTGTCAGGCACTTCCTTGCGTGCGAACATATAGCTGGTGGATCCCAGCAGTCAGGGGGGCGAATCGTTTTTTTTTGCCCAGACGCACTTCCTTGCATGCGAAGATGTCGCTGGTAGGTCCCAGCAGTCAGGGGGAAATGTTTTTTTTTCGCGAAATATGGTTGCCCGTCCAGTGGGTCCCCGATGTCAGGTGGAGGAATCATTATTTTCCGCGTAATAAGGAGGCACTTCCTTGTTGCGGCCGTGGACCCAGCTGTCAGCCTCTCCACGTACAGTCCACGTCCGGTGGAAGCCGTTCCTTGACCACGTTGACCACGCCGCGCTGAGAGCACCAGGGCGGAGGACGACGGCGAGGCCTAGGAAGGGGACGACGTGGAGCCGGGGAAGACGCGGTAGTGGATGCCCACGCGTAGAGGAGTATGAGGGTTCACTGGTTCGCTGTGGTGTGAGGCTGCCGTCGCCGCAGAATAACAGGGGGTGTGGGTGAGTAGAGGGATGGCCTGGCCAGCGGTGGGAGTAGTAGGGGCGGTGAGGCCTCCGCGGCATCGCAGCCAGCCACGGGAGGTAGGAGCACGAGGCACGACCGGCGCTGCTTTGGGCGCCCGGAGCAAGAAGACCAGAGGTTGAAGAAGCACTACGACCTTTGGATGGACATCGTACGGTCACTGGAGCTAGAATCGTTCGTATTGACTAAGTTGACAAAGCACTCCGTCCCTGTCAACTTAGTAGGCCCACCAGTCAGCCTCCACCAAGTTGGGCCCCAACTAGTAGGGGGAGTATTTTTTTTTTGTGTAATAAGGAGGCACTTCCGGTGGGTCCAAGCTGACAGCAGGGGGAACGTTTTTTTTTTGCGAAATACGGTGGCCCTTCCGGTGGGTCCCAGCAGTCAGGGGGGAAACATTTTTTCGCGAAATACGGTTGCCCGTCCGGTGGGTCCCTGCTGTCAGGTGGAGGAATCATTATTTTCCGCGTAATAAGGAGGCACTTCCTTGCTGCGGCCGTGGACCCAGATGTCAGCCTCTCCATGTACAGTCCATGTTTGATGGAAGCCGTTCCTTGACCACGTTGACCACGCCGCGCCGAGAGCACCAGGGCGGTGGACGACGGCGAGGCCTAGGAAGGGGACTACGCGGAGCCGGGGAAGACGCGGCAGTGGAAGCGCGCACGGAGAGGAGTACGAGGGTCACTGGTTCGGCTGCGGTGTGAGGCTGCAGTCGCCGCAGAATAACAGGGGGTGTGGGTGAGTAGAGGGATGGCCTGACCAGCGGTGGGAGTAGTAGGGGGCGGTGAGGCCTCCGCGGCATCACAGACGGCCACGGGAGGCAGGAGCACGCTGCATGACCAGCGCTGCTTTGGGCGGCTGGAGCAAGAAGACCAGAGGTTGAAGAAGCACTACGGTCGTTGGATGGACATCGTACGGTCACTGCAGCTAGAATCGTTTATATTGACTAAGTTGACGAAGCCCTTGGTACGCATCAACTTAGTAGGCCCACAGGTCAGCCTCCGAAACGGTGCGCCCTAGATGTTAGGGGGAGGAATCATTTTTTGGGCGGCTGAAGCAAGAATATCCGGGATTGAAGAAGAAGCACGACATCCGTTGGATGGACATCCAACGGCCATAGCCGCCAGAACCATGTGTTGTTGACAAAGCCTTGCATATGCGTCAACTTAGTTCTTTTAGGGGACGCGTCAACTTAGAAGGCCCACAAGTGTGTGGCAAAGAACATATAGCCCATTTGCGATTTGTAAGAATGTACATCCCATTTTAATTCTAATGGAATTTACTTTAGCCCATTTACAGTTTGTTAAAATTACAGCCCATTTTTTAATTGTAATGGAATTTACTACAGCCCATTTATAGTTTGTTAAAAGTACAACCCATTTTCTAGCTAGGACAACGATTAATAATTTCAACCAACCGCTCAAGCAGAATTCAAAAAAAAATCCCACATTTTTATGGGATCCGAAATATTTTTATCCCACATTTCTAGTCAGATTAAATATAATTTCAAAATAAAGTTGTATTACGTTAAAATACAACGAAATATTGCGCGCGCAACAAGTAATGAAATTAAAAAAATCAAATTCCAAAAATAATATATTTTTTAAACTAATTGCGCGCTTGGTGCATTTTTTATAGTTACTACCCAGTTATTATAATTACATCCCATTTATTATTTCTTAAAGTCCATTTTCTTGTTAGGATTAATGCATACCTCCTAGGAAAGTTTGCAGCCCAGCGGGGCGGAGAATAACAAGTTGACCCGGATATTGTGTACAACTGTCGGCCCAGTTGCATTGCTGATGTTGAAAAAAAAGGCCTGTGTAGTACAGTACAACCTAACATGGCTACTCAGTCCACATTCAGCGACGCCGGAAAGGCCCAAACAAGGCTTCTGTATAACTTTTTGAAGTCACTGAGCTCACTTAATAACTTAAGAAAAAAGTTAGATTACAGTGGAACCTAATTAAAAGTTGTCACGGGCAAAGAAATAATTCAACGGGTCCCACTTGTGCGTGTGTGTGTGTGAGAGAGAGAGAGAGAGAGAGAGAGAGACCCATCGGTCGATGCTCGTAAATACATCTTTCAGCCATATGCATTGCTGATGCTCAGTAAAACTTATATAGTTGACACAATCATATAGAACATCATAGCACACTGAACTTGCATACAAAAATTTCACGCAGGCGGCTCAATCAGGATGGAAGCAGTGGATCGCTACGGGTAGGGCTATGTTGAAACCAACGAACTCGTACATAACAGTTCATCGTCTTTATCAATGACAGGGAAATATCTTGAATACTATGCAAAGAAAACAGACAGACAACACAATAAGTTCTGCTAGCACATTAAGTTGACGTACAACCCTTTCTAAAAAAAGTTCAGATACAAAATTAGAACATGTCACAATCAAATGTACCGGCACATCAATGCTTCACACCCATAGCTCGGATTTAACTAGTATCTGACAAGATTTAGTTGTTACCTCAAATTAGAGCACATCCAGGCAGCCATCCCTGCCTCTTCTCCCAAAGAAGCAGTGGCCTCCGCCGCGCGATGGAGTAGGCCCTGTGCCATCCATCGTTCCGAGCAACACGGGGAAAGTCTGGCGTTAACTCCTGTAATGGACGTCGTCGACGGACCCTGGCACCAGTGGCGGTGGTAGGACCTCGATTGATGGATTGACCACTTCTTCGACATGCACGAACACTCGATACAGGTACATCCCTAACATGGTCCGCAGCGGCCTTGGTGGCGACGAATAGTACAACCCTGGTTCCTGCACCGGCATCTCAAAACCAATCACCTTCGGTATGGTGGACGGCTTCTCCATCCATGCCATAACCGTTAGAGCCCAGCTGTCTGGAGGAACAAACATACTTACGAGCTCACCTCCAAGGTCGTTGATAAGCTCATTCATGGACTCGCTATTCCAAGCACGTCGAGGCATGCCGTGGAAGGTAAGCTTTGTTAAAAACTCAAGCTCAGAGGGCACCGAGCCCCATCCTGGGTGCCACCGATCAAAGCTCACCAGCGCGCCATCGCAGAACAAACGTCGGGAAGATTCGAACACACGACTGCAGTCGAAAGTTGTCCGAAACATGACGAAGAAATCAGTAGGTGGCGGACATACTTCGACGAGCAAGTCACTTATTTGGATGCCATGCGCAATGCCAAGAGCTTTGACAAGGTTGTCCGGCGAGACGGGAGGCCGGTCGCCGTTGATGGTTACCATCAGCACTTTGCCGGCAAACTGGTCGTCAAGCGCCGCCATGCCACTGTTGAGCGACAGCACGCAGCAACCAAAGGCAGGACGGACCTCAGGATCTCTGGCTCGGAGATCCGCGTTGACCGGCGACATGATAGTGAGCTTGAGTACAGGGAGTACAGGAGGGGGATTTGGGGGAACTGGAGTGGGAATCAAGATTCCAGAGGTGGGGGAGGGGCGGGAGATTGGGGATGAAAAGGTAGCTTGAATTTCGAACACGTGCCAATGTGCTCTCGGCGCGCAAGCACACGAAAACACCGGTGGCGCCCACATGTCGGCCTAAGAGTCCTTATTGTTTCTTTTTTGGAGAGCCCGGCCTTTTTTTGAGGATCTTTTGAGAGCCCGGCCTGAGAGTCATAATTGACCTTTTGGCATTGCGTTACTACTCGGCCCATATTCAACGACACCTCACTGGCCCAAACAAGTGTACATCATTGAAAAGACACTGAGCTCAAATTATATAACTTGAAGAAAGGAGATACACTCTGAACACTGGAGAATGGTGATGCCCTCATTTAGCCCACCAGTAGTTCGAGACAATAAACAGTTCGAAACAACGATATATACAACATTCAAACACTGACTAGTTACTACTACTGACATAAACAGCAAGACATGATAGTTCATAAGAAGTCTTGCTACACCACCAAAACGCACCCATCTGCAGCGCTCAGACTCGTGATCCAGACGAGAATGACGTTCTAAACAGAGGCAACTATTACATAGTAAGAGTGACATAGACGAGGATGACCAAATGACAAGGAATATGCATAACAAAAGAAAGAACTACCCATCCAGAACAAGCAGCAAAGACAACAAAGTCATTCGAAGAGATAACCTGAAGGTTTGAACCACATCGCTGCCTGTCGTAATTGAGACATCCAAGGATCAAAGTTAATCCGGATGCCTTTGTCATTCTCACCTTCTTTTGGCTGCAGGCTGTATCGTTGACAATCAGGGGAGTTTGCTCCCGAACTCCTAGGGCTCGCCGTGTAGACACAGTTTTCCATAGCAAACAGAGCCTCTCTACCATCATGGTCCTTGCCAACGGTGATCTCCTGGTTAATCGAATAATTGAGTCCGAGAAACAGAGAGTGTGAACCAAGGCTGTTTACCCACCTCCAACTAAAAAATCCTGAAGGCCCCAACAAGCTGGTATCCTTCTCATAGACGTAACAACCACTGTCCGCATACTCACGTATTTCACGGTGCTTGTATACAGTGGGGTTTTTGCAATATAACTTTTCCGGCTCATGTGTCCGAATGATCATCAGTCTTTTGCCATCGTCTGATCGAGCTAGGAACCAATTGTGCTTCCCTGTTTTTGGCAAAGGTGGTGTGATTACAAAGGGCAGTAACTATAGGGACATTGCATCATATCAAAAAGGACAGGCATTGTTAATGTAAGATGAGCATTGTTCAGAGTATGAGTAGGATAATGCAAGAAACAGCATTGATATGTCCCTGTTGGAACTGGGAGGAAAATACAGGGAAATGTATACTAGGTTCGCAAATATAGAAGTGCCATGCATGGTTATACTCATGTTATCTCGCAATCGATTATTCACACGAAACTACCATGTCATGCATGTTAAGTAATCATGTTCTGTCCTCACAAAAAAATTCTTCAAGGTAACTAACAGACCATGCATTGTTATATACTCGTGTTCTGTGGGCAAAAATTTTGTGAGGATATTATTCTAGCCATTGATTGCTGAAGGGCAAATATAGGTATGTACACATGGTAAGCATTACAGGATTTCACTACTTCCAAATATAGAGTTCTCCATATGCACATTTACTTCCCTAATGTATGGTTAGATGAAACCAACAGTGTGGTGCATGTTTCTACATCATGAAAATGAGGAAACTAACATGGCCATTGATACACACTCATATTTAGTAGTAGTATATAGATTACTGTAAAATAAGGAGAATATCCATATATTCCTAACCGTTTGATTATTCAGGGGTACAAATTGGCTGTAATGACATGATCACAATTGCATGAATTAACTCTTTCCAAATATAGCTGATTTACGGCGTCTCTAATACATTGCCATAGTTCTACTCAAATTCTGCTCAAACAGGGATATGCCAATCATCACAAAAAGTTAAAACAGTGTCATGGCGTCATCATTTACATGAGACGGAAACAACTTACACGCGCCGTCCCAGCAATACATGGTGCCATCTCCTTTGTCAATCGCGTAGATGATGCCATTGTGTTCAATAGCATCACAGAAGTGTGTATCAGCTTTGACGATGATCCACTGCGAGCTGAGTTGTCTCCAGCTAAAGAAGGCACCAGCGTAAAGATAGGCGAGTCCGCGGTCGAACAAGACAATTAGCTTGAAGTCTGCGTAATTCGCATGTCGTGTGGGTACTTAGCAGATTACAATCTTCTGCAAAACAAGGTCCGTCCAACTGACGTGGTAATCTAGATGACTAGGACCGCGATGGTAAAACTCTATATAATCCAACGGAGGAAGGATAATCTCATCGGAGGTCTGGAAATTCACGAGCACCAACTTTTTACCGTTTCTCTAAAGGCAGCCATCCAGTGGGAGTTCATGCCGACCCAGTACATACCTGCCAAGAAGTTCCGGGCGATGGTGATCGGATCGAAGTCGAGGGAAATGATGTACAACGAGCCACTACATACCTGCAAGGAAGTTTCGGGTAATGGAGATCGGATTGAAGTCGAGGGGCATCATGTATGCCTCCGTATCATGGTGAGCCAATCTCGCAAGACTTGATAGCAGCAAGCAGGGTGTCTTGAAAAGCTTTGGCCTCGCTTTGATGATGGCCGTGTGCATGCCCCTCGAGCATGCAGCCAGCCGCAGGGCGCTCAACATATCCATACACGAACAACAGAGGTCAAGGACGTCACTGGGGAGATTGCTCCAATCGCGGCTCATATGGATCCTGCGCGGTTGACGTTCGGCCATGGTGGAGTTTGGAAGGTGGGGTTTTGGGGGGCTTGATTTACGGGGGAGAAGGTTGTCGGTGCTGAAGCAGCTAGCGAGGGAATAGTGGTACTGGGGGAGGCGAGCGAGGCGAGGGTATGCGGGGGCATAGTGAGATAATGAAGAGTGACCTCAGGATCTCCAGCGAGACGGAGATGGAGATGGAGTGGTGCTAGGGGAGAGGGAGACGAGGTGAGGCATGCTATACAGCGGCGGTGACAATGACTGCACAGTGCACAAGGTGAGGCTGACTTTGGTAACCCGGACACGCCGCCTGGACTGGTGTCACCTCGGGCGCAGGGTCTTGTCACTTCACTGTGAGGACCGGATGAATAATAGTATTTTGACCATCAAGTGTACCACGGTTGTACTACTACTAGTAGGAGTAGTAGGAACATGAGTACACTCCCGTGCTAGCATGCCTCTGGGTTCACTTCATCCTCCAGCTATCATCCATATTGCGAGCAGAACCAAATTCTCGTGCATGCGGAAGCGCGAAAGGACTTTTCTTTTTTGAGGATAACCGCATATTCCTTAACCGTAGTAGGAACATGAGTAGTACTCCCTCCGGTCCTCTTTTGTCTGCGCATAACTTTTTTCAGTATTTCTCTAATTAGTCTGCGTATATACCCTTTTGCATGCGCCCATTTCCCTCCATGCCCCGCATTCACAACATTAATTAGCGTACGCATGAGCAGCTGCAGCCCGACTCCAGCCAATAAACTGCAGCATGCAAGTGGGCCATTCTGTGCGCGTGGGAGAGAGAAAAGGCAACCGAAGAGCCCGTCCAATCCATTGCATGCAGCAGTCAAACCACCACATCTCTCCTCATGCATGCGCATAACTTCTCCCATTTACTTCTCCATCGGAACCGATTTTCCTCGGCTTTTTCACTACTCCTTGATCTTCATTTGCATCCAAACCACACTGCATTCACATTGTTTTAACCTCTTCACATCCTCCTGGAGTAATTCCGAAGCCCCTATAAATAATCATCTTCTTCAGTTAGACTAGCCATCTAATCCTAATTCTCCAAACCATAGCCCTTCGGTCCAGCGGTTCCAAATGGCGAAAGAGATCGAGATGCAGGTTTTTAGCGTCCAACATGTCCTCATCGAAGGCTCGTTGAGCATAGTTGCCACAGTCACCGACCACCCAAGGGTTGTTCGGAAGTGGATCAACAATGTATCCAACTCCCTCCAAAAGGTGGAGCTGAATGTCATTGGTCTCGACGCAGAGTACACGGAGCGTGCCACTTGGAAGATCCAACGCGCCGCTGTCCTTTAGCTGTGCCTCGAAGATGATGTTTTGGTGTACCACATCATACACGCGCCCTCCATACTAGGTGAGCTTCACGATTTCTTGTCTCAGGAGGACATATACTTCTGTGGGGCAGCCATCGCAGGGGACAAACAGAAGTTGGAGCCGTACAACCTTGATTTGAAAAGCATCACTGACCTACAAACCAAAATAAAAATTCCTGTAGAAGATTGTGATAAACCGACACCATCCCTATTCGACGTAGCAAATTTTGTGCTAGGAACAAATCTTCAGAAGGATGACGAGACGCTGGCATGAAGGTTGTCTCGATGGGAGAATTATCCCTTGATGTACGAGCGGATAAAATATGCTGCCCTCGATGAGATAGCTGCAAGGTCCAGAGAGCTTGTTGCGAAGCCGTCTCCCACAGAAAATGAGAAGAAGAAGAAGAAGAAGATGCACCAGCAGCAGGGCATTATGGATGGATGAACTATTTCCTCTCTTGTAAAAAATATTATTCCCTCTCTATGTATTGATATAGATGGACTATTTCGATGGTGTGCATGTCTTTGGAACAAGTAGTAGCATGGGTCCGCTTGACTATAAGGAACTATTTATCCGCCTAGCTTTCTCTACTACTCCTTCCAGTGATCGGTATTCAATGCATGTGTCCGTAGACATGACAGCTTGTCCATGGAAGTTCAACTACGGCGACCATCACGTTTCATCCACTGCCACTCGTGATTCCTACGACGCCGCTCCAACCCACGACACCACGTCCCCCGACGTGCGCCTCACCCCTCTCGGCCGCACCACCCATCTGCCTTTGTGTGCATGACATGTGGGCCACCTTAAATGCGGCGAGCATCAAGTTTCTACCATAGCCACACGCGATTCCCACGACGCCGCACGAACCCATGACACCACACGTCCCCCGACCTGCGGCTCACCCCTCTCGGCCCCACTGCCCCTCTAAATTTGAATTTAAAACTTATAAAATGAAAAGATTCAAAACAAGTAAACTGGGAGAGAGGGAGTATATCATAGGATGTGTCCCATACGAAACAAGTCCCCTGGTTTGTCATCGCGAAGATGCGGTTAGAAAGGAGCACATCGTCTTCGTACTCGTACGGCAACAAATCGGCCGCAAACAGCATGGTCCACCTTTGACCGCCATGTGCAAGGTTCGTGCTATCTTATTCAATCTCACTGTGGTTCTATCGTACCAATTCATGTGGTGGCCCGTTGCATGGCTGATCCCAATGTTGGACAAAGGTTCTACGGGAACGGTGTCACCGTTGTAAATGTTGTGCAAATTGATGTTGGTACCCTCCCGTACATATGCGAGCCAATCTCCACTCGCACCAAGCCTAACCTATGAAACAGTGGGCAGGGGGAGAATTAGGAAATGGACACGGAAGTAGTCTTTAGAATGCATTTACTACATGATCAAACTCATCTTACCTACTCATCGGAGGAAATCCTAGTGCCCCTCAATGTCGGCATCTCAAGGGGCGTCAACTTGCAACTACGGCCACGCCGCACTGGAGAGACCCCCAAGGAAACATGCTCGTGCGTTCCACGGAACATCAAGATGCATCTGTATGAGTATTTTATCTTGTGAGAGAAAAGGATGAACGAGGGAAGGCCTCTAGAGATAGAGATAGACACTACTACTACCAATGTGCTGGCCCGTGCGTTGCAATGGATCCAAAGTAGTAGAATAATACTTGTTCACGTGCTTGAAATATTAACACTCTAGTTTTGATATACATGTGTCAGCAGACATGACAGCTTGTCCATGGAAGTTGAACCACGACGACCATCACGTTTCTTGTTTCTACCACTGCCACACCCAAACGCGATTCCCATGACGCCGCTCCAACCCTACCTATAAGCACGACGTCCCCCGACGTGGACATGGATCCTCTGACGTGGCTAACACTGCCTTACCCTGCCTTTCCTTCGCTGACTGGTGGGACCCACACTTGCGGGTCCCACATGTCAGTGATAGAATGGTAGGATTGTTCACGTCAGGGGATCCTCATCCCCCCGACGTGCGCCTCATCCCTCTCGGCCCCACCGCTCCTCTGCCTTTGTGTGCATGACATGCGGGCCAGCTGAACTACCGGCGACCATCAACTTTCTACCACAGCCACACCCAATTGGACGCGGTTTGCCTGCTCCGCTACTGTGCTCCGATCCGTACTCCCGCACCATCGAATTTTCATCCAGCGGCTGTGACACATTTCGTCCCGGGCATCAATCCTCAACTAGAGTACTCCAGATTTTGTTTCTTACTATCTACCAACTACTACTAGTAAGGTACACGTGCACTGCATGCATGAGATTCTGGTGGTTTGTGCATTATGCTTCTACATGTGGAGTCTTCTAGATTCTACATGTGGCAAAATCTGGTGGAATGTAGATGATATCCAACGGCCAGTAGTGCTTGTATTTGCCATCTTTGTACCGTCGGATTGGCTTCATCCAACGACCAACTTTCAAAGTTATGGTTTGGTTTGCAGCCTAAGGTTGCCACGCCTAAGCTTAGGCGTGCCACAAGTGTGTTTGATTGCGTTCTCGTCTCAGCATAGTTGTTCCCTCTTCATGCATGCTCAACTCAACACCCCTCTTCATGTATGCTCTCTTCATGCATGCTTCTAGTGTATTTGTGCTAATCTAGTGTGGACTCATGCACCCTCCATACACTCTACCAAACACCCAAAAGTGGGTCGAGAAGGGAACTCTTGGGATCATGCACCCTTCATACACCCTACCAAACACACCAGGCATGTGTTTGGTTCATTGCTACACTTGTGGCTTGCCACACTTTTCTAGCTACATGGTCCACATGTCATAGACTCAACTTCTTGCCAAATCTTGCCACACTTGTGGTGGCCATTTTGTTAGCCACATTTTTTGTGGCAGACACACTTTGCCTAAGCTTAGTTGTGGCAAAGTTAGTCATGAATGAAGTTCAACCATGGAGTCTTCTAGATTCTACATGTGGCAGAATCTGGTGGAATGTAGATGATATCCAACGGCCAGTAGTGCTCGGATTTGCCATCTTTGTACCGTCGGATTGGCTTCATCCAACGACCAACTTTCAAAGTTATTCACACACTATATAGGGGGTATAGATATAGATGTGCCGGCCCGTTGCAATGGATCCAAAGTATATCTGTTTAGTGGAGTGCACTCTAAACACATTATCTATTTATTTTTCTCTAACCTTTCGTAGCCATGCAACCAAGCCACATAAGCTTCATGGGTGCCCCCCACATCATATTATTCATACTACGTTGACTGAAAAAAAGATAAATCACCCAAAACAAGATCTTCCCGTTTTTTGTTCCTACGATGCTGTGCCGTGCACGTACCTACTAGTTGTATAGTGGTAGTACTAGTTGTATAGTACAAACTTGGTACTAGTAGGAGTAGAGTAGTACGGAATGCTCCTACTCTATCAACGAGCCCCATCTGACACCAAATTTCTTGGCTTCCGTGCTACAGCTAGATCTTCCCCTCGTTTCTGTTTTCCAACCCGGCGGCGGGCGGGGTGCGGTTTGCCAATAGTCGGTTTGCTCAACGGCGGTCCCACATGAAAGTGAAAATGCTAGGCAACACGCCTTCCCTAAGCTATGTGTCGTGCCGGACGGGCCGTGGAGTACTCCCGATTCCCGGGCGTGTGGGGGGGGGGGAGCGCGACGCGAACGCGGCAGGCCTTTTCCTTTTACTAGCAATGTGCCCGTGCGTTGCGACGGATCCAAAGTAGTAGAATAGTAGTACTTGTTCACAAACTTGAAAGAAATCACTCTTGTTTTGATATACTCCTAATATATTACTCCCTCCATTCCTAAATATTTGTCTTTTTAGAGATTTCAAATGGACTATCACATACGGATTATATAGACATATTTTGAAGTGTAGATTCACTCATTTTGCTCCGTATGTAGTCACTTATTGAAATCTCTAGAAAGACAAATATTTAGGAACGGAGGGAGTACTTTTCACTCAAAATATATTTCTCAGGCTGTTTTGATGAGGTGAGGGAGGGATGTGGTTGCTTTCAAGATAATAAGGGGTTTTCTGCAAATTGGAGCAGAGAAGTGGGCTATTGTTGCAAAAATGCCACAACTTACCTCACAGCCGTTAGATGCAGATCTAATGGTCAGAAACGACGGATGGCAGACACACCACCATCACCAACTGAGTCTTTTATAGGAGTAGGAGTAGAGAAACATGTATAAATTGTAACATTTTGGTTCTGCTCCTTGGCACGATCGATAGATAGAAATAACGATTGGAAACGCTAGGGCGGGGCTATTTCCGCCAGATAAGCAGGGTACGTAGTAGCTAGGTTGGCGCATCGTCGGTTTGGTCACACGCGGTCCGACATGTTCTAGTGTTTCTAGCAAGATGCCCGCGCGTTGCACGAAGTTGATGGAAAAGGTAAGCACAACTTATAAATTGACGGATGGAGTACTAGTTACAGTGATGCATATAATTAAGCAAAGGGATCGCACATGTCGGTATTGACTGGAACGAGAATGCAACAGCACAATAAGAATTAAGGCCACGATGATGATGCGATCGCAGTGGTGGTTACAGAAGGCAAGAAGAAAGATGCATCCATCAACGTACGACCTCCTCCTCCTCAACTTAGTGCGCCGGGCCACCGACCGGCGGCTAAGGAGCGGCGGCTTTTGTGGCGAGGTCGAGGTGCTTCTCAGCAAAGGCATCCAAGGCTTCCAGCCGGTTGAGGAAGGCCAACGTCGTAGCGTCCTCACTGGCCTTGTAGATACCTATGTACACGATTTGCTCGTACACGTGGATGTGTAGGTCGACGAATTCTTGCAGGGCGAGGCGCCTCGCGGCGAGCGCGACCTCCAGGTGGACATTCTTCGTGGCGTCGGCGGGCAGTCGCAGGGCCACCAGTGCTTGAAAGAGGTTCCGGCCATGGAGGCCGATTAGGGTGGCAGGCAATGAGGAGCCCGGGCGCGCGGGCTGGAGGAGTACGGCGATGTCGTCCACGAGCTTCTTGAGGACGGTGAACTTGTTGGTGGTGGCAACGATCATCTGGTCCAACTGAGAGTCGTAGTTGGTGTCGACGGCAGCCATCCACTAGCCGGTCTCCAACACCATCTGGAGACGATCCTCGGCGCCATGCCGCGGGCCGACGTCGTGGACCATCTGGCACAGCTGCTGCCGCTCGCGCGCATCGCTGCCATGGGTCTGGAGTGAGCTCTTTTGCGCTTAGTGTAGGTGCTTAGGCAAATGCTTAGGTGCGTACGATGTGGTAGATGCATTGGAATGGAGGGGCGCCTTTATATGAGGGCAAACTGCATTGCATTCACATCGTGCAGCCTCTTTTCCCGGTCCTCCTCCCATCACTTACATCATGCATTAATTGAAGGAGGATGCATTGGCCGTTCAACATTTCGGGAACCGCTACTCCCTCCCCCGTCTGCATTAAAGCCGTATCGGGAACTGCGCCGCCCGCTGCACGCCCGGCTGAACACGCCTCCTCGCCTCCATCAAACCCCTCCGGTAAACCCGCATGCAAACCAAGAAACCTACTCCAGCCACACGTCCGTTCATGAGCGGGCCGGAATTAAACGCAACACCGGCCGAGCTCCTCCCGTCCGCCCTCAGTTTAAATGAGGCCAGACGCCGGCCAAGCTCCTACTGTCCGCCCTCTATTTACACGAGGCCAGACAAACAGCAGGCAAGAATTGCACCCCTCCGCCACTCCCCCATCTCCTCCTTCACCATTTTCTCCACTCTTCCGATGGCTTTCGAGGAGCCGTTCTCCGGCATATTACCCGCCTGGGTGGCCCGCCGAGCCCTCCGGATAAGGGCGAGGCCGCTCGGTGCTTCACCAACCTTGCTTGGCCCGACGGAGCCAGTTGCCGACCCAAGCAGGTGCGTGGTTCAGCAACTCGCCACTCCAGTTCAGCTTGATGAGGAGTGGCGAGTTGCTCCATGCTGGCACGGCGGCGAGCACATCAGTACGGGCGTCGTTGCTGCCGCGTCGTACCACGCCACCAGTCTGCGGTGCCGTTCCTCCTGTGTCTGTGGGCGCGCCTCCCTTGCCTGCGGCAGCGCCATGCAAGCAGAGACGGAAGTCGGGTGCGTGGAGAGCGACGAGTCGGTGGCCAGCTTCTCCGTGTCCGCTGCCATCATCGAGGAGAAGTAGAACACGGGAGGTCGCCGCCACTTGGGTCCCATGAAGGCCACCGCCGAGGCGACGATTGCGCATTCAGGTGGTTTCTTTGCTTCTTCGTCTCTTCCGAGGACCTTCGTCGACCCTGCAAAGTGTCTGCCGGACATGAGGAAGACAAAGGGATCCGCGGGCGGCCATTTAGATTATGTACTCCCTCTCCAGCTGGCGGGAAATTTTTGTTCTAAGAATGGATAAATTGTATGTATCTATAACTAAAATAAGTCTAGATACATCCATTTCCAGGACAAGTATTTCCGAACGGAGGGAGTATTAATTATACCAAGAGAGCCGGATTGGCACCGCTTAGTTCATGTAAATGTAATGAAATCCATCATGTTTATATGAAGATCCGGCTTTTTTATACGAAATCCTTCATGCTTATATGAAATCAGTCCGTGTTTGCACGAATTTCATCTGGTTGGTTAGAGTTGTGAAAATGTATGCCGCTGGTGTTTGATGTCGTCCTCCGCGGAAGGAAGCGGGAGGAAATTTGCCGGCTGCTGTTGGAGATGCTCTTATGCTGGAAATAATAGAGTGACATCCAATCCATTTGAGTTAATTGCGTGTATGATTGTCCCTCTATAAAAAGTTAATTGCATGTACAGTGTACACGTGACTTGCAGGGTGGCTACAGCTTCGTACAGAAAGTTAAAAAGAAACAAGTCCATCCTTAATCTTGTATTCTAAGTACTCTGTGGGTTCCACTGTCAGTACAGTAGCGAAAGAAGTATATATTAAATAAGTAATATATAATATAAAAATCTAAAGTTAAAGACAGAATTCGAACTCATGTCATCGCGTTGCGAGCATCCGGCGCTAACCAGTCCAGCACATTTTTGTTGTAGACCATGCTGGAGATATATCTCCATGTCTACTCTTATACTCCATCCGTTCCTAAATATTTGTCTTTTTCAGATTTCAAATGGACTACCACATACGGATGTGTATGTAGACATATTTTAGAGTGTAGATTCACTCATTTTGCTCCATATGTAGTCACTTGTTGAAATCTCTAAAAAGACAAATATTTAGGAACGGAGGGAGTAGAAAACAGAGTTGGTGATGATGGTGTGCGTGCCATCCTGCAATATAGGCCGTCGGATTTATATCTAACGGATACGAAGAAAACTATGGCAATTTTGCAAAAATATACCCACACCCCTCTCCACGTTCGCAAATACGGCCTTCCCTCGTTCATCCTTTTCTCTCACAATATAAACTACTCATACAAATGCATCTTGATGTTCCGTGCAACGCACGGGCATCTAGCTAGTTTCTTTTAAAATAGTTACTGCGATAATTGGGTTGAAGTGATATATTTTATGTCTGCCCCAAATGATTTCGGATTCACTAGTAGTAACAAAGAAAAGGTTGCCTTGTTAATTAACAGAAAACAGGGTGAAAACTATCACATGAGGCCGGTAAAAGCGAGGCACACTGGGTTCAGCGTCATCGTCACTACAGCTGTGCGCGCACGAGAAGTCTACATTCGAGGGGCTACGAGGAGGCACAAGAACATGTTCGAGAGAGAAACCAATTGACAGATTACGATCAGATCGAGTTGTCACCCTTTAGCTGTCATTGTTGGGGTGGGGGGAGGGGGAGGAGAGAAAGACATATCGAGAGTGTGCGCGGTAGGCACAGAGGCACAACTAGCGAGTGTGTGTGTGTGTGTGTGTGTGTGTGTGTGTTTGAAAGAGGAGTAGATAGATTACTATCAAGATCGAGGTGCCGCCCTACTCCTTCGGTGTCGGGTAGTGTGTGTGCGTGTGTGTGTGTTTGAGAGAGAAGCCAGTCGATAGATTAGTATCAAGATCGAGGTGTCACCCTACTCCTTCGGTGTTGGGAAGTGTGTGTGTGTGGTTGTGTGGTGTGGGTGTGTGTGTCGGGGGGGGGCAGTGACACTTACATATCCCTACTCTTATAAAAACAGAGTTGGTGATGATGGTGTTCCTGCCATCCTGCAATATAGGCCATCCGATTTATATCCGACGGATAGGAAAGAAACGGTGGCAATTTTGCAAAAAGATACCCATACCCCTCTCCGCATTTGCAAATAAGGCATTCCCTCGTTCATCCTTTTCTCCCACAAGATAAACTACTCATACAAATGCATCTTGATGTTCGGTGCAACGCATGGGCATCTTGCTAGTAGGGAGAAGGAGTTTGTGTGACACATATCTAGCTATATTAAGGGATAGGTAGATAGCATTTGTGCGAGGCATACTTAAAGCATCACAAAGATATAAAAAATTGTGTGCATGCAAGTGCCGGGAAAAATGAAGCGAGAAACAATGTGTGTGTGAGCGCGCGCGTGCGCGTGTGTATATGTGTGTGAGAGAGAGAGGGAGAGAGAGAGAGAGCGAAATCTCAAAACAAAAGGTGCTCTGCTGGAATCCCATTGTATGTATTCATATGGTTTCGGAACTCGAGTTAACCTTAGGCATATGTGTGAGAGACATTATTATACTTTGAGACATTAGTGGCTGTGGGTGGGCGGAATTAAAGGGGTGGGCGTGTTCGACAGAGAGAGCGTGTGTGTTTCTGTGTGAGAGACTTGTAGGACGGGGTAGAAAGACGAATTCTAACCTTGACGGAGGGAGAGAAATACACGAAGTGCGCGTGTGTGATTCCGATGCCCACAGGGAAATGAGATATGTATGCGTGTGAGAGAGATTGCACAATTCATTCACGTATCACTATCTAGCGATCGTGGACGTGCATCGCTTGAACATAAATCAATATCTACTTCGTATCGTGGCCAAAGGTACAATATCGATTCAACGCTATAAAGATTGGACACTCACATATCACATTTTTTCTATTTAAATAAACCTTTTCAGTTGTGCATGCCAAAGTTACAGTGATGTTTCTTCAAACAACCAATGTAGCTATCATGTACATGCACCATTGTTACTCTTGCATTCAAAATCATTAGTCTTGGATGATTTAAGGTTCTATTATGAAGTAATATATGTAATATTCATATATGAATTCAACGGGTACGCAATTTATGAAATGGAGGCTATGTAATCATATGAGGTAACACTTTTAAGTAGCGGACTACAATATCCATTTCTTTTTGTGCGCCTCTACACTAACACGTCAATGCATTATGTTTAAAGTAAATAACCAATTGCACTAAATTATCTATTTACACGAGAAATACATAGGCTGAGCGTTTGATCCCTTTTTTGTGAACGCGCCACTACACCCGTACGATTGGCCGCGCCCGTGTGAACGTCCAAGTTATCGGCGCATCATCCCGAGTTATTGTCTTTTTTCTGGGGTGGACTTCACACCAGTTATTAACTGCTGACGCGTGCCCCGTGTACACAGTCTCGCATGACCTTCCCGCTAGCACGGTCCAAAATTAGTTGAAACTGGATACGAACGATCCCGCGGGCGGCAAAATCTCCCGCCTCCTTCTAAAATTTCCGCCACCTTAGTCTTTAGCATGCGAAATTCCCCTTTTGTCCTTGGTGCACGGAGACCAACAGTTACAATACCGCCCTCATCTACATAATAGGTCGGGGCTGCTTTGGTAACTTCCGGTTCCCCCCACTACACGGCACCCCCATTTCCTCTCCCCCTCCCGCAAAAACGACTAACTCCACAGCACCAGAGCATCTCACATCACGCCGTCCGTACTTCATCGGCCTTTCTCCCCTCCCCTCTCGAAACCCTAGACTGCTCATCCACCGGCGTACCAGAGCCCATTCACTGCCAGCGGCGTCCACCTCGCCGGATCTGCTTCTGCGGCCGCATCTACCCCTCCCACCTCCCCTAGAAACAAGTAGACTGCTCATCCACCACTGTACCACAGCCCATTCAGTGTCGGCCTTGTCCACGGCGCCGGATCTGCTTCGCCGGTACTCTCGTCAACCGCAGCGCATCTGCAGCGGCTCATTCGTACTCCCCACCGGAGACGCTTCGTCCACACCCCCCCGGAGCCGCCCCACCGACGCCCCCGTCGACGGCCTCTGATCCTCTTCGCCGACACCTTCCTCAACCCTACCGGAGCCGCTTCACCGACACCATCGTCAACCCCACCGGAGTAGCTTCGCCTATACCATTTTCAACCCTACCGGGGCCGCTTTGCCAACTCACAAGTCCACGGCCTCAGATCCGCTTCCTCGCACCCTCATCCAACCTACCGGAGCAGCTTCTGACGCCCCGTCCATGGCCGCAGATCCGCATCGTCGACACCATCCTTAACCCAACCACCGGAGCAGCTTCACCTACGCCCTCGTCCACGGCCACAGATCCGCTTCGCCCACACCGTAGTCCACCCTACCGGAGCCGCTCCACAAACACCCTACTCGACGGTTCTAGATCTCCTTACCGGACCCCGACAGCCAGCGCAGCGTCATCACCCTTGACGTTTCTAACCTGATTCCCACCGTCTGGCAAGATGCCAAGCACCCGCCACGGCCTAGGTACTTGTCACCTTTAAACCCGTCCAGCATCACCTGCCCGATGTACTTCAAATATACTAACAGGTCGCTGTTACCTGTTATGCAGCTGGCAAAAACTACAAGGACGATGTTTCTTCTGGATCTAACAGCTTGGCCAACCAAGATCCTGGACCGAGGCATTGCTATGATCTTGTAAGCGTGTCTCTCTCTCTCTTGTATTGTTCTGTGCCTGCCAGCGTGCTTTGCTAGGATTTTCGACCAGTAATCCCTTTGTGCAGACAATGATTTCTACTACTGGCTGCTAAATTAGATATGTAGATGTCATACATGATACTACCTCGTACCTCCGTTCCTAAATATAAGTCTTTCTAGAGATTCCACTATAGGCTACATACGGAGCAAAATGAGTGAATCTACACTCGAAAATGCATCTATATACATCTGTATGTGGTCCATACTGGAATCTCTACATAGACATATATTTAGGAACAGAGGCAGTACATTACACAAAATCGTAGGTGGCATGTAGGAATTCCAGTACACTACATTAGGCTCCCTTAGAGTGCCTGCTAGTCCAGCACACAGAGTCATGGCTAGTTTATGCTACGCACACAATCATTAATTGGTGGTTTAAATATGCGCAAGGGATATGCAATGTATTATCATGTAGAGATGTCTGAAATTAGCCGTGTCAACTTGCAGATAGGGTTACACAATGAAAAAGTACAAGATGTATGTGGCAATTTCATGGAACATCGCAAAAAAGGAGAGCCAGCGGTGAGCCTATACAGTGTGCTATGGTACGTCACTCCTCCATTGCAATCATCGTGACATGTTATTTGTATGTCAGTTCTATTGGCCAAGTTTCTTAGGGACAGTTATTACGAGTTATCCTAAGAAAATAAGCACATGTGAATATAAGCTCCATGTAATAAGCCAACTAGTTCTTTTCATTGTGTTTTTAGCTTATCTTTGGTATGATCAGTGAAAAGTCTAGATTGCATTATATTTTTTCATTTTGCTGCCCATATGAAAATTAATGTGACTTGCAAACATCACAAATTGAACCCAGTGCAGTAATTAATATGATAGGAAAACATACCATCACTATTTGCTCAAAATGCAAATATAAAGATACCATCTACTTGGCACAATCTACTTTGGTCAATGTTTTCCATAGAGATCCCATTGCCTAATTTAAACGAAAAACGCATGACCCACATTTAAATGAAGAACAATTATTTATTGAAATTCGATGGTCCAAGTGGCTGGTTATTATCATATAGCAACACCACCTGAAAGCATCATATAGCAGCAGCAGCAGCTCATAGCAACTCATCATACAACAACAGCAGCAGCAGGAGTGTGCAATTCATCATATACCAGCAGCAGCTCATAGCAATTCATCATATAGCAGCAGCAGGAGCAGCTCATAGCAATTCATCATATAGCAGCAGCAGGAGTAGCTCATAGCAATTCATCATATAGCATCAACAGGAGCAGCTCATAGCAATTCATCATATAGCAGCAGCAGGATCAGCTTATAGCAACTCATCATATAGCAGCAGCAGCAGCTCATAGCAATTCATCATATAGCAGTAGCAGCTCATAGCAATTCATCATATAGCAGCAGCAGCTCATAGCAATTCATCATATAGCAGCAGCAGGAGCAGCTCATAGCAATGCATCATATAGCAGCAGTAGAAGCAGCTCATAGCAATTCATCATATAGTGGATCAGAATGAAAATTTGGCAAAAAATCAGAGGAGATCCTCACCTTGTTGGATGAACTCATCCTTCAACAGCACCTCAAGGCCACGGCCTGGAAGGTGGGGAGGGGGAATAAGGTGCCTTCTGCCGCAGTGTGGCATCAGCCGTAGTTGTGCAGCGCCTGCCGGAGTAGTGCGTTGGACGAACCACAGTGGAGCAGCTGCTGGAGACCATGAGAATGACGGGCGGCGCCAGAGGTAGGAGCAGCCAGGGAGATTTGCCCCTACCCGCCGGCCATGTAGCCTAGCTGGACACAGCATCGTCGAGGACCAGGCCAGATGGGACCAGTGGCGACGGCTTGCTGGAGGAACCCTAGTGCTGCAGGCAGGGGATCGAGGTAGAGGGAAAGGGGAGAGGAGATGCAAGCGGGCAGGGCAATGAACGCTTGCGTGTTTGTTTTTACTTGAGGGTGAGGTGTGACGCGGGCGTCACCAGTTGCATTTTGAGTGTAATATAGGCAGACAACAGAGTCATTTCACTATTCCCCTTCCCTTCAATTTTTAGTGAGGTTCTACCCGAAACACCCCCCTCCAAAGCGAAATTAGTTAAGCCCAAGCCCATAACTCAAAAATGACTTCTTTACATCTTTTATGGCTTATTTTGACAATAAGCCCTGAAAAGGCGGAATAGAACTGGCCCTTAACCTGCAATTCAATTGTGCGTGCAATGATGAATCACTCCTGCCTGCTATAGTGTACATTTAGGCATCATCATACATGGCATAACCTAATACATGTGCATTCCATTGTAGAATCTGGAATATGCAATGTTTATGTTAGTTCATACGTTGCACATGATGTTTAAATGCCCCTTAAATCTGGTCAGTCAAGTGATGGTCTTTAAGCCTCCTTCTTTGCTTCTTTTCTTGATATGTAAGATTTGCTCACACATCTGTTCAATTGCTTGTTTGCATCAGCCAGCCATACTAGGACTGTTTGCTTTGATTACTTGTTGTTCTTGACCTAACACTCTAACAGAGCTTGTCAACGATTTAAACACTAAGGGCTGCTGTAGTGGGGCCTTTTCTAACTCATAGGTGACATAAAGGTTTGGCTGTACACTAAAGTAGGCTCTCCAAGAGTACCTGGAGATCCAGTTCGAAGGTATGCCTAGTTTTTACATAGTGCAGACATAGTAAATGCTCATTTCATTGTGTGCAAGTGCAAGAGATGCGGCATGTTTCATTATGTGGTGTTGTTTTGTTATAATCTCATCCTTTTGTGTTCACAGACTGGAAAGTATGCATATTTATCTTCCAAGGAGACGAGTAACTAGTTTGTGTCACCTTGCAGAGGGGGTGCAATGAAGATAAGATTGAGGATTTCCAAGTACAAGATGTTAGGAAGGAGCCTTGCAAGAGAAGTAGGAGCTGCGCTGAGCCTCTTCAACCTGTTAAGGTAAGTCACTGTATCCAACTCAACAGTTCAATTCCTTGTTTGTTTCAGGCATAGTTAATTTGCTCTTTTCAATTGCTTTATTTGTCCTCAGTTAATGAGATGCCCAAAGAATGATGCCTGATGTTGGGTACTTGTATAACTATTAGTTGACATAATTAAAGGCCTTACCATTTAATTACTCTGCCGAAGTGTGCCTGAAGCTTTGAAGTCTATTAACCAACTATTATTGCATGAGGCTCACAATCTAGTTTATACTAGGCTAATGATTGCATAGTTTTGCTTGCTGTAGTATGTTTGTATGAAACCCTCTGCTGTTCATTATGCTCCCTAAGACTTTAATTGAGCTACAGAATGGCCAACTGCTTGCTTACTTCTACGCAACGTGCTGTCTAAATTTGTAACTTGTCTGTGTTTTGGATTGGGCCCCAACATCATGCTCCTCTGGTGAGCTAAGAGAGATTTCTGTATGCAGGCTGCACAGACTACCTTTTTTATAATTTTTAAAATATCACCTGCTTATGCTTCATGACGTGTAACATTATTGTTAGTCCTGTTTTGCCATGTACAAAATAGTCTGTCTTGCTCGCTTCACTGTTGTAACTATATTTTTGCCCTAGTCATGTGTACTTACAGAAACATTTCAGGATGAAGTGACATCAACACAAAGATCTGCGAGCAGTGCGGCATGGCCGTTACCGAATGATTATGGATTGGAATTGGAATGTGCTGATGTTCTCGAGCATCAACTAGAGGTGGCAAGACAACGTGTACATGATTCTGAACGTACAATCAACAAGTTGAGACTGGACATGCAGGTATTAGATGCAGGAGTCAAAAAATGAAACAAGACACTGAGGTAACAACGAAGGAATTGGAGATTTTGCAGACTGAAATTTGTGCTATCTAAATCCGGCCAATCCTATTTTCTGAAGAGATTATAGTTCAAATGGTAAGTTATGTTGATGCGCGTCCATGATGTATGAGCTGTATTTGCCCAGTGTATGTAATTTGCTGTTTGTGTATGCTTTATTATCACTGGTGCCGAACCATAATGCCCAGTGGGTATAATCGGCTGTAATTTCTTTATTGTATAGTGTAGGATTATTCTACGTTTCTATGCCTTAGTCTCTTTATTGTATAGTGTATGTTTTTTAGAGGTGATAGTATAGAGTAGGATAATTCTTTGAATATGCTATATCGTTCAAACGGGGGCCAACTCGCCCAAACGTTGTAGTGACCATGGCCCTCCACAGGCCGTACGATCCATGGGCCATCTACGGGACGGACGATCCATGGCCTTCTATGGCCGTCGGATCCGTGGGCCTTCTATCGGCTGTCGGATCCATGGGCCTTCTATGGGCCATCGGATCCATGGGCCTTCTATGGGCCGTCGGATCAATGGGCCTTCTATGGGCCGTCGGGTCAATGGGCCTTCTACGTCCCGTAGGATCCATGGGCCTTCTACGGGCCGTCTCATCTATGGGCCTTGTACGGGCCGTATAAGGGGCCGTAAACGGGCTAGAGTGGAAATCGTACGTTTTATGGGCTGACCATAACGGGTCGTTAATAGGCCGTATTTGATGATGCTATGAAAATGGCCCAACAGATTAACGGGCCGCAAACGGGCCGACAGTATCCATGGGCTGAATTTGGCCCACAAGCAGAAAAGGCCAGTAACGGGCCGTAAGTAACCGAATGCTGGAAATGAGCCCAAGAATAAATGGGCCCTCAGAAGGCCGAAAGGTAACACGGGCTGGAAACGACCCAATGGAATAATGGGTCGCTAATGGGTACAAAGCGATACACTGTTCATTACGGGCCGGTTTCACCACGGGCCATTAATGGGCCAAGAGTTACAAAGGGACTCATATGGGCCGAAATATGTCATGGGCCATACATGGGCCGGAAGTTAAAATGGGCTGGAATTATTTTGGACGGCCCAGATGACGCTACTGGGCCTAATTTGGATAGGCTGTAAACGGGCCCTGGGTTAGCGGGCTGTAAATGGGCTATATGCAAACAGGCCGTTAACAGGCTTGCCGTGGGCCGGCCCGCCACCTTTTGACCAAGTCAAACGGCCCGGCCTTTTCACGGGAATGGGCCTCTGTTAGGCCGTGCCACGTGTCGATGTATCATAGGCGCTTTGGGTCCAATGAGTGGATGACATCTATCCCAACGGTGAGCCGACACGTGTTTCCTCTAGCCAATGATGATTTTACACGCGGAAAATCCCCATTGGTCGGGGCTGTTAACGGGTTATCGGATCTAAAACCGGACCCGA
This sequence comes from Triticum aestivum, assembly GCF_018294505.1. Classification (NCBI taxonomy): domain Eukaryota; kingdom Viridiplantae; phylum Streptophyta; class Magnoliopsida; order Poales; family Poaceae; genus Triticum; species Triticum aestivum. The sequence continues at coordinate 445,105,631 of NC_057802.1, read as the reverse complement.
TAGCTTAACGGCGTTCCGTTACGGTGGATGCCACGTGTCGGTCACCCTTGACAAAAGCACTTATGTGACGCGCGATTTATCGTCATGGAAGTGGACACTTCCGTGATGATAATTTTGGTAATGTCATGGAACACTTCTACGACAGCACAGGTATGACTATCTTGATTCTGTCATAAATTTGTCATCGATGTACATGCATGACAGAAAACGTGACCTACTGTGACAAACACGTATCATCACGGAAGTGTATTTTTTTGTAGTCTAACACAACATGTAAATATTTTTGACTAAGGATCCTCTATCCGGTTTGTTCCAATCCGGACAGAGACTCAGGGGCTACTGTCTATAGATGGGTTTAACCTTCCATATGAAAAATCATTAGAGAATTACATCGCATACCTCAAAGCCCATCAGTAGGCTATTGAAGGCTTCGTTCAATCTGCTTTCCGCAGACTGAACCTTCTTCATAACCGCACCCATCAGGGTGCGGTGCTCATCCAGAATGGAAGCACGTTGCAACGCTTCCTCCAGAGCAGGAGCGGCCTCCGGATTAACAGGGGCCGCCGATGGAATTGCTACTCCCCCCCCCTCCGTCGAAGGGGATGGTGATCCAAACCCGGAGCCACATTGGTCTCTGGGATGGTGTTCGGCGGTGGTCTGAACTGTTGAGACCCTCCACCCTCGGTGGTCATGGGGGTCGCCGTCCCCCCGTCTGAGGCATCCGAGGTGTTACCCTCGGGCACCTTCTGGACGGTCTCGTCCACCCCTCCTTGGCCAGGAGAGGTCCTTTGGTACGACAACTCGGTGTCCTCCCTGGCAGTGGGGAAGGAGGCCCGTGACGGCCCGTCACTCTCCCCCTCTTTAGGCGCCAGAGAATTCCCCGACGAAGTCAAGGTGTTCGGAACATTGCGTGGAGGACTGAAATGTGTGCAAAGATACAGTTTATATAGCGGAAGCAGGTAAGCGGAGAGTCAACAAGTAAGGATATTGATACTTACGATTCGGCCAGGGGCTTCACCCTGGGAGCTCTCCTTGGGTTGTGTTCGGACTCCAAATCCGAACTGCCCGAAAGGATAACCTTCTCCCTCTTCGACGCTGCCCCCTCCAGGTTCTCGGAGGCCATCCTCTTCTTCCCCCTTGTCTTGCAAGGAGAGTCTCTCTCCACCTCTTCCTCCTCGTCGTCCTCATCCTCCTCATGGAAGGATACAACTCCGGTCCCTCCGGATATAGCATCTGAAGGACCTCTGCGGCGGGGCCCGTCCTTGGGCTTCTTGCCCTTCTTCTCCAGCGCGTGGTAGGGCGCCGGGACCAACATCTCCGTCAACTAGGGAGTGGCCGGGTCTTCGGGCAACGAAGCCGGACTCTTGATCTGCTCCGCCTTCTTGGTCCAGCCCTGTAAACAGTTGGGCTGATGAGATTTATATTGATCAAAAATACAGACCGAACATATCTTTGGAAAGCTAACACTTACCGGTGTGGCCGGATTCGCGGCGTCGAGCCCGATGTCTTCGGTCTTCATAGGCCAGCTCTTCTGGGTCTTGAAGAGCAGCTTCCACATTCCTTCATGCGTCGTGCCGAGGAAGTGCGTCAGGGTCCGCGGCTCCTCCGGACTAAACTTCCACATGGGGGAGGCCCTGCGTTGGCAGGGGAGGATGCAGCGGATGGGCATGATCTGCACCACATTGGTGAGACCGACATTTTTGCCCAGCACGTTCGTGATGCGCGTCTGTAGCGTCTGCACCTCCGTCTGGGCCCCTAGTTAAAGCCCTTAGCGGTCCACTAAATGTGCCTCGTGGGGGGTCCGGATCTGAACTCCGGAATCGCCGCCCACTTAGCATGGCGCGGCTCTGTGATATAAACCACTCTTGTTGCCAGACCTTGACGGTCTCAATGAGGGCCCCCTTGGGCCATGTGGCACTGGGCAGCTTGCTAATCATGGCCCCGCCGCAGTCCGCATGCTGCCCGTCGACTACCTTCGGCTTCACATTAAAGATTTTTTGCCACGGGCCGAAGTGTGGGTGGATGCGGAGCAAAGCCTCGCACACGACGATGAACGACGAGATGTGGAGGAAATAGTCCGGGGCTAGATCATGGAAATCTAGCCCGTAATAGGACATGAGTCCCCGGACGAAGGGATGGAGTGGAAAACCTAACCCTCTAAGGAAATGGGGGAGGAAAATGACCCTTTCATCGGCCGCTGGAGTGGGGATGATTTGGCCCTTGTCGGGGAGCCTGTGCGCAACGTTTGCGGCCAAGTACCCCGCACTCCGGAGATCCTCTATCTCCTCCATGACGGAGGAGGCCTCCCACTTGCCCTTCGAACCAGATCCGGCCATGGCCGGAGAAGGTGGCAGTGGTGAGAAAGATGAAAGCTTTTTTCGGGCGCTAGAGCTTGGGAGATTGGAAAGCTGAGGCTGGAAGAAGGCGTGGGGAAGAAAGGAGGAATCTATTGCTCTCTTATAGGCGGTAAAAATGTCAACCGTCCCCCCACTTATGCCTTGAAACTCGCCTGTTCCCGATGTGAGCTTGCGCCGTAAACGGTTGAGCTACCCAAATCTTGTTAATGAGCAATCCCATAATAAGTGGGCACGATCTTTGTTTTGACAAGACAGGTCGAAGGGGCTCGCCCTCGAAATACGAAAAGTGGAGTATGAAAACGGTTCAAAACACTGAAGGGTCAAGTTTGGTGCTTCACCAAAAAAGTTGTCAGTAAAGACACTATTCTTATTTATTTTTATCCTGCCTCGTGGCTAAAGGTTGTGTTAATCATGCAAAGCTGAATATAGTCCTTTTGAAGAGAAGCCGACGTATGCTATTCAAGGAGAGGAACCCGCCTCGCAATGCCGAAGACAGCCTGTGTGCCGAACACATCGTCATTGAAGACTGGTTCAGGGGCTAATGAGGGAGTCCTAGATTAAGGGGTCCTCGTGTATGCGATCCATTGAACATTGACTGAACTGATGGGCTGTCAAGATACAAGGAAGAAGATCACTTCTCGTGTCCGGTTGGGACTCTCGTATATGTGAACGACAAGATTAGGTGTCCGGATGTATTATTTCCCTTCTGTTTAACCGACTTTGTGTAACCCTAGGCCCCTCCAGTGTCTATATAAACCAGAGGGTTTAGACCGAAGGCAGGATCATAACATCAATAGGCTAGCCAAGTTAGGGTTTAGCCACTACGATCTCGAGGTAGATCAACTCTTGTAACCCCTGTACCATCGAATATAATTAAGTAGGAGTAGGGTTTTACCTCCATTAAGAGGGCCCGAACCTGGGTAAACACTATGTCCCTTTGATCATTGTTACCATCCATCCGCAGACATACAGCTTGGGCCCCCCTACCCAAGATATGCCGGTTTTGACACCGACACAGGGCGCCTACTATCTACTTGTGTGCAGGGAATATGATAATATGGCGTGCGTAATTGATAACACTATGAGCATAAGAAGTAGATCTTCAATATCAGATCGGCGGTTAAAAGTATTATGCAAATAAACATGCATGATGGCATGGCAGATCATTGTTTTAACTACCCAATTACATGGCTCTCCAAGCCCAAATGATTAAGTGTTTTTTATAAAAATTTGGGATGCAGTTTGAGAGCTGCCCCGTGGATCAGTTGTCCTAGTCTTCGTGAGTGGAAGCTTTCGAGTTATCCTGCGCCGGTTCTTCTTCGTCTACCATCTGGAAGTTCGTCAATGACCAATTGATGCTAGTCGAGGCTTGAGATTCAGCTTCATCATCGATAAGTTCAGACGGATCAATTTCAGGAGCGAAAGTGTGCTTACATGTTGGAGGGATGAGATCCACAACATCATAAGTCGGCGCCTTCAGCTTTGAATTTTCTGCCGTATAAGCCGCTTGATATTTGGACAGGTCAGTTTCTTCGGCGAGTTGTCTTGCCAGTGGGCGCGTCTCTTTCATGCGAGCGGCAAAATCGTCCTTACCAAAGGGAGACCCGACCTCTTTTAATCTTGGGCAGCCAGTGGCCAGCTCGGCCGGGTCTAGTTCTGCTTGCCACGCCTTTGCCTGGCTCAAGGCAGTAATAGCTCCGACTCTCGCAAATGACCGCTTGATCTCTTCGATTCTTGCGGGCAGCACAAAGAGCATGTTCAGAACATCCCTGAGAAGAGAAGGTGCTTGCTTGGAGTGCGAAATGGCGACTATTGTGCGTTGTGCGTCTATATATAATTGCTCCACCAACGTATAAACTGCCTTTAGCTTTATCAGCATAACTTGGCCAAGATTGGTACTTCTGGGGCCTGTTACACAAACACGCAGTTAAGACGCCAGGCGGGTTAAGAATTTGAGCATGGGAGATGATCAAAATATCCAATATTGCTTACCAAAGATAGCGGCAGTCATCTGCGTAATATGGCCTTTTAAGCCGGTGAGCTCTGTGGTGACTTCTTGCAAAGAAGCTTCAACATTTTCTGCTCTCTGCACTAAGGCAGTCTTTTCTTCAGCCCAGGCGGTTCTTTCTGCAGCAAACCCAGTTTTGAGCTTTTCCATTTCATCCAAGTTAAATTTGAACTTGGAGTCAGCTTTCTGGGTCTCAGCCTCTTGAAGTTCGAGTCTAGTTCTCAAATCAGCCAATTGGGATTCAACCTGGGTTGAGGCCTCCTGTCAACAAGAGTTTAAACAATTATAAGTAGATATGTCAATATATAATGCAGACAAAGTCCCAAGCCCTTTGCAAGCAACAACACTTGGCACTTGGGGGCTAATGGGTGCAAAAGTTCTTTTAAAAGTGGCAAACCAATCCGGTTCATCCTTTTCAAAGGTAACCCGGCACGTGAGGGCTATGAGGTGAAATTTTATTCACAAGTTAATCTATATGATTCGGCTCATCTTTTTCAAGGCAAGCCGGGTCATGGGGGCTATGGCTCGAAGTTGTTACTATGATATACTAATTAAATTCTTTGCCATATTCACTAAAATCTTTCCTATGACTAAGACTTGGGGGCTGAATGAATATGTTAACAGAGGAAGCAGAAGTTTGTACCTCATATTTCTGGTGCATTTGTTCGACTATGCCCATCTCAAGATCACGGCTAGTGTGTACTTGACTGAGATAGCCAGAGAGTAATTCAGTGACGCCTAGATGAGAATAGTTGGCAATATCAAACTTGACCTTCTGCTTCTCAATCAATTCTTCCTTGGCGGAGTGCTTAGCCAAGATGGTGGGATTCCCTGGCTCTGTATAGCCAGTACCAGTGATCAGAACATCTTCAGCATTCTCCTAAAAAGGTTTGATTGGACTTGGTGGCTTAGCACACGGATGGTCAACATTCATAGGTTATGTGCATGCGCCAGGGTTCTCTGGTGGCGGATCATCGGTAATTTCCTCAGGATGCTGCACGGAGGCTTCGGATATTGGTGCTTGCTTTTCCGGCTCATGAACTTTGGGGTCTTCTGTCGGCTTAATTATTTTTGCTTTATTTCTTGGATTTGCTATCCCACTGCAAGAAAATGATGAAGAGGTTAGTATATGTGTACAAATGTTAAAACATTGAAGAAAAAGGTTGTTACCCAGGGGCAGTCTTGAAAGCCGGCAGCTGGGTTTGAGATGAGCTGCCAGAAGAGGATGAGAAATTCCCTGATAATTTGAGTCGGAGGGGTTAAGTGGTTGGCGAATAAGACCCGCCTTTGGATAAAAAGAGTTTGAAATCTCAGGCACCTCTTTCCGGCGCTTGCGAGGGACTAGTGTGTTGGGTAACCCGGAAGATAGCTCTCCGCCTCCGCTATTCCGAGTTCTACGCCGGTTCTGATGCTGTTGTTGCTTCAAAATAAAACTAGGATCCAAGTAAGCTAAAGGGTGAGAAAACCTTACTTTCTGGATTACTTGTCGAGTTTTCCGTCTTGGCAAAGGCTCTAAGTCGGAGGAAAGAATAGTTACCTCTTCGTCACCCGCCTGGCTGGCCTCCGCGTCATCATGATAGCAATCAGTGTCAATAAGATAATTGATAAAGGAGCCAAGAGACTCAAGGTCTACCTCCGACTCATCATCATTCAAAGAAAATAGCTCTGAGGTGGGTGGTTGATTTCTTCTTATTTTTCTTAAGGGCCTTGGTTTTAGCCCTGGGTTTCTTGGCCACTTTTTCCTTCTCGTCGTACTTCTTATTCCAAAAAGAAGATGCAGCCTGCGTAAGTCGCAAGAAGACAAGGAATATGCAGATTATATAAAAAGTGAGCAAGGTACCTGGAGAAACTTACATCTGGTGGCGGGTTAAGTTTGCAGAAGGGATTCAACCCCACTTTGCTACAACTCTCCAAGCTTTCCCCAAGAAGGGTCTTGGTCATGTCATTGATCGCTTTATCAGACAAACATATTTGGTAGTGGCGCTGTGGATCTTTCACATCGCTGGTATATGCGCACATTAAGCCGGGTCAGCGGCTCAAAGGCATAACCCTCCAAGCAACCCAGCAACGAACCATGTTGACAAAGCTCTAACCTTTGAAAAAGTAGGCATATATTTGGCTCGTTCAGCAGTGGTGAGCCGGTTTGGAAGAGGGTGCTTTGGGCTGAGCCGGTGGTCATGATAACCCGGCAAAGGATTCTCTTCAGCTGGAGATGTGTCTCGGCAGTAGAACCAAGTTTGATTCCAGTCCTTAGGATGACTTGGAAGTGTAGCAGAAGGAAAAATAGCGTCCCTTCTCAGTTGAATTGAGATTCCACCAAGCTCATGGGTGGGCCCATCTGTGAATTCAGTCTGGCGATTCAAATAATAATACTCTCTGAAGAGTTCAATGTTGGGTTCTTCTTGAAGATACACTTCACAGAAAACTTGGAAATTGCAGACATTTGAAACGGAATTGGGTCTGATATCTTGGGGTTGGATTTGGAAGAAATGCAGAACACCACGGAAGAATTTTGACCCGGGCGGTGAAAAGCCCCGGTTTATGTGATCAGTAAAAACGACAACCTCATTTTCCTTTGGCTGTGGTCTAGCTTCATCTGGGTTTGGAACACGCCAGTGAATGATATTCTTTGCTGACAAGACGCCTGTTTTGACATAATCATCAAGCATTGCTTCTGTGATGATTGAAGGCACCCAGTCGCATGAAGTGACAGTCTTAGTCATGTTTGCTAAGCAAGGCCTAAAAGGATGATTAAAAAAGCATGGTTAAACCGGCAGGGTGTAGCCGGGTTATGTCAATATTAATTTGGCGGTTCAAAAGGGGATTTAGAGTTAGGCTGGCAGGCACTTGGCGGGTCATGAGTTATCATTTAACCCACCATGAAGAGCTAATGACTACAGATCTAGAGCGGAGCAAAATTTTGTTAAGTGCTGGAAAAACAAGTTTCATAAGGTTCCGTTTGTGATTTTGGATCTACAGAAGTCCCAAAAATAAAACTAATTTCGGAAATTAAAAGGCTATGGCAATGGAAGAACTTATGAGCTTGAATTGAAGTTCAGTCAGAGGGGAGTAACTGCGGTTGAGAAACAATGCTACACTAGTACCTTGCAATCTTTGTGCCATTTTCTGATCAGAACTACTTGTTTTAGAGGAGAAGGATGAAGAACGGCGAAGAACACCAATGAGCAGATGAAAACCCTATTACAGATCTGTTAGGGAGAGGAGTTGGAACTTACTAATACTGATGAACAGCGGCAGGGCGTTGATACGTCTCCAACGTATCTACTTTTTCTCATGCTTTTCCTCTTGTTTTGGACTCTAATTTGCATCATTTGAATGAAACTAACCCCAGACTGACGCTGTTTTCAGCAGAACTACCATGGTGTTGTTTTTGTGGAGAAATAAAAGTTCTCGGAATGGAACGAAACTTTGCAAGGATTTTTTATATCAATAATAAGATTTTATGGAGCCAAGACCTGCCGGAGAGGGGCACCTGGGTGGGCACAACCAACCAGGGCGCGCCCCCCTCTCCTGGCGCGCCCAGGTGGGTTGTACCCACCTGGTGGCCCCGCTGACGACCCCCCTGATACTATAAAATCACATTATTCCAGAAAAAATCAAGGAGAAAAATTATCGCGTTCCACGAGATGGAGCCGCCGCCAAGCCCTATTCTTCCTTGGGAGGGCAGATCTGGAGTCCGTTTGGGGCTCCGAAGAGGGGGATCTTCGTTCTTCGTCATCACCAACCCATCTCCATCGCCAATTCCATGATGCTCCCCACCGGGAGTGAGTAATTCCTTCATAGGCTCGCTGGTCGGTGAGGAGTTCGGTGAGATTCATCATGTAATCGAGTTAGTTTTGTTAGGGCTTGATCCCTAGTATCCACTATGTTCTTAGATTGATGTTGCTATGACTTTGCTATGCTTAATGCTTGTCACTTTGGGCCCGGGTGCCATGAACTCAGATCTGAACCGTTTATGAATTCATCATTATATCCATGTTTTAGATCCGATCTTGCAAGTTATAGTCACCTACTACGTGTTATGATCTGGCAACCCCGGAGTGACAACAACCGGGCCCACTCCCGGTGATGACCGTAGTTTGAGGAGTTCATGTATTTACTATGTGTTAATGCTTTGTTCCAGTTCTCTATTAAAAGGAGGCCTTAATATCCCTTAGTTTCCATTATGGACCCCGCTGCCACGGGAGGGTAGGACAAAAGATGTCATGCAAGTTCTTTTAATAAAGCTTGTATGACTATTTACGGAATACATGCCTACATTATATTGATGAACTGGAGCTAGTGCTGTATCGCCCTAGGTTATAACTGTCACATGATGAATATCATCCAACAAGTCACCGATCCAATGCCTACGAATTTATTCTATATTGTTTTTGCTAAGTTACTACTGCTATCATCGTTGTTACAGTTGCTACAAAATTACTGCTATCACTGTTACTGTTACCGTTGCTGCTATCACTATTATCAAAACTATCAAACTACTTTGCTACTGATCACTTTGCTGTAGATAATTAATCTCCAGGTGTGGTTGAATTGACAACTCAGCTACTAATACCTTCAAATATTCTTTGGCTCCCCTTGTGTCGAATCTATAAATTTGGGTTGAATACTCTACCCTCGAAAACTGTTGCGATCCCCTATACTTGTGGGTTATCAGGACCTTTTTCTGGCTCCGTTGCCGGGGAGCATAGCAATATTTTTTTGAGTCACTTGGATTATTATCATATTATCACTATGAAGAATCTGAAGGATCCAAAGACTAAGATATTTCCCTCAAAGACGAGGGGAGGAAGGAACTGCCATCCAGTTCTGCTTTAGATTCACCTTCTGTTTTGAGTAAACTTGCAACACCACCACATGGTATCAATTCTAATATGTCGCAAGTTATTGATGATGCTACTTCTGCTATGAATGATGCTTATGATGATGCTAGTACCTTGCTTGATAATGATGATGTGCCACTTGGTGAATTTCTTGATGCACAAATTGCTAGAGTAATACAACATGATGTTGTTGAATCTGATGATGAGCTTGAAACTGAATCTCCTGAAACACCTGCTAGAACTAGCCCTCCTAGATATGAATTGCCTAAGGTACCAGAAGGTTATGTTAAGGAGACAACTAGAGATATTCTTGCTTGTAAGGATAGAGAGATGATCTAGAAAAATTACTATGCAAGTATAGAGAAAAATCTTTGAATGCTAGAATGAAATGTGATCCTAAGTTTGCTACTTCACCTATCTGTATTGATGACAAGGATTATGAATTCTCTGTCGACCCAGAGTTAATTACTTAGGTTGAATCTGATCCTTTCCATGGATATGAAACTGAAACTGTTGTGGCACATCTTACTAAGCTGAATGATATAGCCACCCTTTTTACTCATGATGAGAAAACTCGCTATTACTTTATTTTCAAATTATTTCCTTTCTCATTAAAGGGTGATGCTAAAGCTTGGTACAATACTCTTGCTCCTGGTTGTGTGCGTAGTCCCTAGGATATGATTTATTACTTCTCTGAAAAACATTTTCCTGCTCATAAGAAACAAGCAGCTTTACAGGAAATATTTAACTTTGTTCAAACTAAAGAAGAGAGTCTCCCACAAGCTTGGGGGAGGCTTTGCCAGTTACTTAATGCTTTGCCTGATCATCCTCTTAAGAAAAATGAAATACTTGATATCTTCTATAATGGACTAACCGATGCTTCTAGGGACTTCCTAGATAGTTGTGCTGGTTGTGTTTCCAGGGAACGAACTATTGCTCAAGATAAAGAATTATTGAATAACATATTGAAAAATTATGATGAGTGGACTCTTCCTGAACCACTGGCTAAACCCACTCCAAAGAAGAGGGGTATATTATATCTCAGTCCTGAAGATATGCAAGAGGCAAAGAAATATATGAAGGAAAAAGGTATTAAAGCTGAGGATGTTAAAAATTTACCTCCTATTGAAGAAATACATGGGCTTAATACACCACCACTGCCTAAGGTGGTAGAGGTAAATTATCTTATGAAGTTAAACGAAAATGATAATCCTCACAATATGCATCCTAGCCAATGCCTTTATGAGTTTGAAAACTACATTAGAAAACAAGATCACTTCAATGCAAATGTTATGAAACAATTGAAATATAATTCTGATATGATTACTCGCTTGAGTGACTTGTTATTTAGAATTTCAAATGATGTTAGAGGTGTTGGAAAACATGCTTCTATGGTACAAACCCAGTTAGAACAAGTTGCTAAATCACAAAGAGAATTACTTGATGAAATGAATAATAATATACATGACTTTGCTGTTAGAGTTGCAACTAGAGGAGGCAAAATGACTTGGGAACCAGTTTATCCTAAGGGACACCCAAAGAGGTGCGAATGGAGATTTTATGCTGGAGTATAAGTCTGTTCAAATTAAGATGATGAAGATTGACTTGAACTAAGTGCAACTCAACCTGGGGCCCAATGTTGGGGATATAACTGCTAGGTATGACTCGCCTAGGAGGGGCCGGGTCATGCCATTGGTGACTTAAGGACGAAGAGGCCCGATAAGGTCCAAGAAGACATGAAGATGGCGGTTCAAGGAGCAAGCTTGTTGAAGGCCCAAGACCTGGAGGCGACTTGAGGCCCAAAGGTGTGAGCCGCTATATGTTAAACTTGTTCTGTAAGGCAAGCTTAGTTAGAAACCGAGCCGGTCACGTTTGTGTGAGCCGGCCGGGACTCTTTCAGCCGCCGGGCATCGACCTGTATATAAAGGGGTGACCCGGCGGCGGGTTAACTCAAGTAACAATTAATCAAGAACTAGGTCAAGCTTATTCGCTCCCTGGTAATCGAAACCCAAGCAATACAACCTAAAGCAGGAGTAGGCTTTTACCTCGTTGAGAGGGGCCGGACTAGATTGTGGATTTATGATCAGCTTATCTATGAATATTATTTGAATCTTCTATGAATTCTTTTATGCATGATTTGATATCTTTGTATTTCTCTTCGAATTATCGGTTTGTGTCGGCGTCCTGGGAACGGGGGTACCCAGACTTGCCTGCCTGCGGCCCACGGCGTGGCTCCACCAACGGCCTGGTATGGCCCAGCTTCGACAACAATAGCTCAAGACCCTCGCGAGGGGCCAAGCCTCGCGAGACGGACGACACCGAGACCTCCCTGGGGACGGCCTCGCTGGGCTGGCTCCTGAGGAGCAGAGATATCTATGCAAGGGGCTCCTCACGAGGTTCACATGATGTGAGCTATGACGACCAATGCCAGGCGGGCGCCAGCGGGCGCAGTGTACCAGTTTCCTCTTTGGTGCTAAAGAGGCAGGTGCAAACGAGGAGTCCTGAGGCATCAGACAAAGGTTTCAATATCAGTGCAATGAGACCAAGACCAGCAGGACAGCAGGACGGAGGTCATCGCGGAGCCCATGGCAGCGTCACGACCAGAGCATTTGGCAGGTGAAGACCACCTTTTGCCAGGATAGCTTGTACTAGTTGTCTCCCTTCAAAATTGGTTGTTGTGGGATCCCTTCCCGCCTACATTCGGGAAGTGGACTGGGGCCTCTATAAATAGGACTAGCCACCACCATAGAGAGGGGTACGGGAGGAATCTTGGACCAGATCCATTCCACAAAGACCATCCTCACCAGCTCATAGAGCTCAAGAACACCTCTCCTCTGGAGGTTCTTCACCCATTGTACTAGTTCATCCTCAGCCCACGAGGCAACCCACCGCCACCACACTAGAGTAGGGTATTACACCACACGGTGGCCTGAACCAGTATAAATCTCTGTGTCTCATGTTCTTTGGGTTCGTCGAGCTAGGCCGTGGAATCGTTGAGAGAGCGATCTAGGGAGAGGGAATCCTTCGCGCGCACCCCAGAGTCCGAACCTCAGAAGGGTTTGCCGGAACCCTGAATCCGACAGTTTGGTTTGGCCAACTAGATTGGTTTTTCTTGCAATGGGAGAGGTGCTAAGCTTTGGGTTCAATCTTGCTTGATTTCACCCAGTCACAAAGTAGGGGTAGCGAGACACGTATTGCATTGTTTCCATCGAGGATAAAAGATGGGGTTTCAATCATATTGCTTGAGTTTATTCCTCTACATCATGTCATCTTACTTAAGACGTTACTCCGTTCTTTATGAACTTAATACTCTAGATCCATGCTGGATAGCGATCGATGTGTGGAGTAATAGTAGTAGATGCAGGTAGGAGTCGGTCTACTTGACACAGGCATGATGCCTATATGCATAATCATTGCCTTGGATATCGTCATAACTTTGCACTTTTCTATCAATTGCTCGACAATAATTTGTTCACCCACCGTATTATTTGCCTTCATGAGAGAAGCCTCTAGTGAAACCTATGCCCCCGGGGTCTATTTTCCATCATATTAGTTTCCGACCTACTATTTTGCAATCTTTTATTTTCAGATCTATATACCATAAAAACCCAAAAATATTTTATCTTTTGTTTATCTATCTCTATCAGATCTCACGTTTGCAAGTCACCGTGAAGGGATTGACAACCCCTTTATCGCGTTGGGTGCAAGTGTTTGATTGTTTGTGTAGGTATTGGTGATTTGCGTGTTCTTCTCCTAGTGGATTGATACCTTGGTTCTTAACTGAGGGAAATACTTACCTCTACTGTGTTGCATCACCATTTCCTCTTCAAGGTAAAAAACCAACGCAAGCTCAAGAAGTAGCAGTGGGCCCCACTCCGGAACCTTCTAGGATCTTCTCGATACAATACCGAAAAACTCGAACTTTTTCTGGAACACCGATAACAACTTTCCATATATGAATCTTTACCTCTGGACTATTCCAGAGCTCCTCGTGAAGACCACCAGTTTTCTCCATCCCTTGTATATTATAGTTCATCACGAAACCCTTATGGTTTGGTGGTAGTGACTGGAAAACTTTTTCAACCGTTGTCTTATATAGAAGATTAACTCCCACTTGATTCAAGCGATTGTAGCACCCAGACACTCTGAGCACATGCTCACTAACTGAGTTGTTCTCCTCCATCTTGCATGCAAAGAACTTGTCAAAGGTCTTATACCTCTCAACACGGGCATGAGCCTGAAATACCAATTTCAACTCTTGGAACATCTCATATGCTCCATGGCATTCAAAATGTCTTTGGTGCCCTGATTTCTAAGCCGTAAAGCATGGCGCACTAAACTATCGAGTAGTCATCACAACGTGTCTGCCAGGCGTTCACAACATCCACAGACTACGCTAGAGGGGTTGGCACACCGAGTGGTGCATCCAAGACATAAGCCTTCTATGCAGCAGTGAGGACAATCCTCATATTACGGACCTAGTCCGCAAAATTGCTTACAATATCTTTCAACTTAGTATTTCTCTAGGAACGTATTAAAAATTTAGGACAGATACAACACGAGCCATTGATCTAAAACATTAATTTCCAAAGACATTAAGTCTATGTTCATGATAATTGGTTTAGTTAATCAAATTACTAGTGAACTCCCACTTAAATCAACATCCCTCAAGTTGTCTAAGTGTTACATGATCCATATCAACTAACCCATGTCCGATCATCACGTGAGATGGGGTAGTCATCAATGGTGAACATCTCCATGTTGATCATATCTACTATATGACTCATGTTCGAACTTTCGGCCTTCGTGTTCCGAGGCCATGTCTGTACATGCTAGGCTCGTCAAGTTTAACCCAAGTATTCCGCATGTGTAAAACTGGTTTACACCCGTTGTATGCGAGCGTAGAGTCTATCACACCCGATCATCATGTGGTGCTTCGAAATGACGAACTTTCGCAACGGTGCATACTTAGGAAGAACACTTATCTTGAAATTTAGTGAAGGGGTCATCTTATAATGCTACCGTCGTCCTAAGAAAAATAAGATGCATAAATGATAAACATCACATGCAATCAAAAAATGTGACATGATATGGCCATTATCAACTTGTGCTTTTGATCTCCATCTCCAAAGCACCGACATGATCTCCATCGTCACTGGCATGACACCATGATCTTCATCATCATGATCTCCATCATCATGATCTCCATCATCATGTCGTCACGTGGTCGTCTTGCCAACTATTGCTTCTACAACTATAGCTTCTACAACTATTGTTAACACATAGCGATAAAGTAAAACAATTACATGGCGTTATTTGTTGACATGCAGGTCATACAATAAATTAAAGAAAACCCTATGGCTCCTGCCGGTTGGCATACTCATCGACATGCAAGTCGTGAACCTATTACAAAACATGACCATCTCATACATCAACATATATCACATCACGTTTTGGCCATACCACATCACAACATGCCCTGCAAAAACAAGTTAGACATCCTCTACTTTGTTGTTGCAATTCTTACATGGCTGCTAGGGCAAACTATAAGAACCATTCTTATCTATGCAAAACCACAATGGTGATATACAAGTTGCCTTTTAACCTTCTACAAGGACCGCCCTCATCAAATCATATTCAACTAAAGTGGGAGAGACAGACACCCGCAAAGCCACTTTTATGCAATACAAGTTTCATGTCAAACAGTGGAACCGGTCTCATATGCGTGGACATGTAAGGTTCGTCCGAGCCACTTCATCCCACAATACCGCCAAGTCCAAATAAGACAAGGGAAGTAACCAATTTGAACATCAATGCCCACAACAACTTTGTGTTCTACTCGTGCATATACATCTACGCATAGACCTAACTCATGATGCCACTGATGGGGAACGAAGCATGAAAATCAAAAAAAATCCTATGAACACCCAAGATCTAATCTAGGAGATGTATAGCAATGAGATGAGAGTAGTGTATACATACCCTTGTAGACCGAAAGCGTTAACGATCTAGATATCGTGGTTGGCATAGTCGTACTCGCGTCGTGATACAATCCGATCCAAGTACCGCATGTGCGGCACCTCCGAGTTTAGCACACATACGGCTTAGTGGCGTCCTTTCCTTCTTGATCCAGAAAGAGAGGTGAGAGGAGGTAGATGAGATCTGAACCAACACGACAGCGTGGAGGTGGTGGTGACAGCGGAACTCCGACAGTGCTTCGCCAATCGCGTAGCGGTGAAACGTGTGAGGAGTTGGGAGAGGTAACGGGCAAGGGTCGAAGGCCGGCTGCCACCAATGCCTCCCCACCTTTATACAGGCATGGAGGGGGCTGGTGACTTGCCCTCCAAGGCCATAGGGGTCGTTGGTCAAAGGGGGAGGAAGGAAATCCCTTCTTTCCTTCCCCACTGATCGCTATCCCCTTTTTAGGGATCTTGATACTATCTGTTTGGGATATGATATTATTCCTTTTATGGGAGGATCTTGGTGCGCCTAGACCAGGATTGTGGGGACTTTCCCCACTACCCACGTTCATGTGGATCCCCCATGCAGGTAGGCCCCACTTCAAAACCTTCTAGAACCTTCCCGGTACAATACCAAAAAACTTGAACTTTTTTCGGAACCTCGATAACAACTTTCCATATATGAATCTTTACCTCCGGGCTATTCTAGAGTTCCTCGTGATGTCCCGGATACCATCCAGGACTCCGAACAACCTTTGTACTTTCCACTATTAATATCTCAACACTACCCTGACACTACCGAACGTTAAGCGTGCGATCCTACGGGTTCGGGAACATGCTGACATGACCGAGACTCCTCTCCGATCAATAATCAATAGCGGGACCTAGATGACCATATGGATTCCTACATATTCAACTAATACCTTTATCGGTTGAACCACGATGTCAAGGACTCAGTCAATCCCGTATGCAATTCTCTTTGTTCGGCGATATGTTACTTGCCCAAGATTTGATCATTGGTATCTCTATACCTAGTTTAATCTCGTTACCGACAAGTCTCTTTACTTGTTCTGTAATACAAGATCATGTGAGTAAACTCATTATTCACATGAAGCTTCTTACGGTGTTGTATTACCGAGAGGGCCCAGAGGTATATCTCTGTCACACGGAGCGACAAATCCCAGTCTCGATCCATGCAACCCAACAGACACCTTCGGAGATACCTGTAGAGCACCTTTATCACCTAGTTACGAAGTGACGTTTAATAGCACACAAGGCATTCCTCTGGTATCCAGGAGTGGCACGATCTCATGGTCTAAGGAACAGATACTTGACATGATGAAAGGTATAACAAATAACTAAACGCTCTGATGCTAATCTTACGGTTGGGTCTTGTCCATCACATCATTCTCCTAATGATGTGATCCCGTTATCAAATGACAACTCATGTCTATGGTTAGGAAACCTTAACCATCTTTGATCAACGAGCTAGTCTATGCTTAGGAAACCTTAACCATCTTTGATCAACGAGCTAGTCTAGTAGAGGCTTACGAGGGACACGGTGTAGTTTATGTATTCACACATGTATTTAAGTTTCCGGTTAATGCAATTCTAGCAGGAATAATAAACATTTATCATGAATGGGAAATATGATAATAACTATTTTATTATTGCCTTTAGGGCATATTTCCAACAAGTAGTTAGTAGGGCATGTCAAGAGCAACGACGACAGGAAGGGCAAGGCCGACCATGGATGAACTTCTCTGGTCATCGTTTTGTTAGTAGTTAGTAGGGCATGTCAATTTTTGGTATTCCGATGACATGTGTTTAGCTATGTACAATGTTGCATGAGCTAATATGGATTTGAGTATTCGATTTAGATGTATCCGGTGGTGGAGGAGCTATTCTGTGTGTTGTTCGGTTAGTGTCGCAGACGCGCCCGGGCGCATCCGCGGGCGTTTGGGAACCAAAATTTGGTACTTGTGGGTGTAGATGCTCTTAGAGCAACAACCAGCTATATGTTATTGTCAAGTAAAATGCACAGAACCACCATAATAGCAGTGTCATTAGCGAAAAATCACCACTTTACGAACTGTGGCAAAATTCGTCACGTAGAAAGTTGGACAATGGCAAAAAACACTGAGCAGTTTTTTGAACCAGTTTTGACGTGGCTAACTGCTCGCGTGCCGACAGGGAGGATAGTGGCGCTGTCCTAGATTAGGGGGTACTCACCATGTCGGCCAATCATTCATGGGCTGGGCCGAGGACCACCGATAATCAAAGAATGGGCCACACAAGCTATGGCCCTCGGTGTACTCAAGATGGAATCCTTCAAAGACTTGGCTTATACTTCAAGACATATTCAAATATTCAGCATGTTTATCTCTAGACGCAACTAACCATGTGTAACCCTAGATACCCTCGGTCCCTATATAAGCCGAGGATTTTAGTCTACAGAGGCAGGTTAGATTCATTCATACGATCTCCAGGTATATCATCTTGTACATTGTACCCCATCCATAATCAATAGAATACAAGCATCGACGTAGGGTTTTACCTCTTCGAGAGGGCCCGAACCTAGGTAAATATTGTGTCTCGCTACTTCCTGTTACCATCAAGCTAAGATCACCAACTCGGGACCCCCTACCCAAGATCTGCAGGAGTTAGCTCCGACATTGGTGGCCCATGCAGGTCCCACTGTGTGGTCATAAAGGCGTGATGGCTCATCTTCAGATTGATGACAACATTGTCTATGCGAAGACATTCTTGCCCCGACAACTTTCTGTCTTCGGCAGCATCGTGCTGCACACCGACTCGACTGGCCACCTAGGCCAGGTCGAGAATCTCGCCCCGGGCCAGACCATCAGATATGGCAATCTAGAGTATGCCGTACATGGACTACCGTGGTGAACTTTCCTTCTCGGGGTGGGTGCCAGACCAGACAGAGGATCTTGCCAACACCGCTATCCTAGCACCAAGCTTAACCTTGGAGCTAGACCTTGGGGGCTTGAACATCTCGGATCTAGCCTCAAGCTCAGACCCGAGCATCACCGTGTCGGATCAAACTTCAGATCCTACCACTGAAACCCCCGAGGACACGTCAGGTGGAACATCGAGGAAACTTCAACTAAACCTGCCTACTGTCAAGAAATGGGCGAGGCCGATATCACGTTGTTGAACGAGATGTTAGACTGGATTCAGAGCCTGTTAGTCTTGGACATAAGTTGTAATCTATGATCGGATCGGGGAAAGACCAGGTCGGAATTTTAAGCCCACACACCACCCACCCAGTCGCTACCGTCGAGGATTTAAATGACATGTTGGCATACACATCTGAGGAATCTGCCGACATGGATGAAGATGTTGATGAGACGTCGGGCGTTGCATACCCACCTGTCATCGGTAACACCGACAAGCACTACAAAAACACTTATGTGATAATACGTGTTTGTCTGATACAACCCGATCCCAAGAGGGGCCCTGAATCTCTGCACTTACTGTGTCAGTCCCTGGATTAATAGTTGACACGCATAGTTGATGATGAAATACCAAGAAAACACACCCCATAGTATTACATTGCAGATCGAGTGTTTTACAATACACACCTGCTTAGCTCATGGGCTAGTTTACATTACAATCATGCAGCAGAGATAATATACTAGTCTTGTGGCGTCCAATCACTCACAAACAAGAGTTAATTATAGCGTCGTAACCCTACTTCATACCTTCCACTCGATACGGTAAATCTTCAACATGCTATGTTGCAACCACACAGATCAACACATTGAATGTATTGGCAAACTTCACCAGGATTGGCTTGATGGAATATAAACATACAGTTTGGTGCCCTGGGTTTTCTTCGCTTGAAAATAGTTTTCCTACCTTTCATAATAGTGGTCTACTCTAGTAAATTTGGACATATGGCATCACACAGTAGTCCTGGACAGATCGTATCACGCGGCCATCCAATATAAAGCATTTGAGCATGTGGGTTTCTGCATCGCACGATTGCCCCAGGCCTTTCTCCAGATACCCTGGCACCCCCAGTCCTCTGAGATCAGTGCTACTTGTGAGCTGCGTTGGGATTTTCCCCGAAGAGGAAGGATGAAGCAATATAGTAGCGATCAGTATTTCCCTCAGTGAGAACCAAGGTTATCGAACCAATAGGAGAACCAAAAATAATGCTTAGTAAGCAGCACCTACACACACAAGAGCAAATACTTGCACCCAACGCGGGCAAGAGGGTTGCCAATCCCCTTGAACTCGTTACTTGCAAGGATTAAATCTGATAGTGATAGATAGGTAAATTGAAAGGTAAAAGAAATGTAAATACATTGCAGCAAGGTATTTTTAGTTTTATTAATATGATAAAAGTAGACCCGGGGCCATAGTTTGCACTAGAGGCTTCTCTCTCGAAACAATAGCTTACGGTGGGTAAACAAATTACTATTGGGCAATTGATAGAAAAGTGCATGGTTATGATGTTATTCATGGCAATGATCACATATATAGGCGACGCTGTGGACGAAGGGAAAGAAGAAAATGAGGTAGAACTCGACTCCCTTAGCCGTCTACACAATGAACTTGCTGACGCTAACTCAAGTCGGGACAAGTAAAGCCGGCGAAGCAGAGGTAAATCCATCGACCTCTGACTTAGAAACACTTGGTGAAAGGAGAACCTGACCTGCAATCCGTAAGGTACCATTCTCACATCCATCAGCTCATTTGGATAAAAAATTATCTTGGAAGAAAAGGCAACATGAACCAAATTTGAAGAGGAAGAGACCCGGAGCAGCGCTTGCGAGATTTTTGATGGCTTGTCATATATGTCGTCTCCGCGCCGAGCACGTACCCAAGAATAGCTTAGCCCCACGCCTTCGTGTCCGAGAGCCGGTCAAATCAAGAACCCGCTGCGCCGTTCGGACCTGGATTACCAGACGACTTCACCTTCATCTGATGAGTCTAGTGCTAGCCAATTGCCAGCTTTCACTATCAACCTGGGGTAATCCTTAAAAAATTCTCAATTTATAATGGGCTTCCTTCATATATTGATTATCATGTATTTATTGATCCAGGGCCAAGGCATTTGTAAAAAACAAAGATGGTGATTCTTCTATCCTGGCAGATACCGGGGTGGAAATCCTATCTCATGATGTTATAGTAGATAACCCGGCCACCCAAGATGACCCGGCGACTCGAGATGACTCGGCATTCCTAGATGACCAAGTGGCTCATAGTGAGCCATCACGCAATGATGACCCAATGGACCATCAACAAGCTTCTCCAAATTCCATTATTGAGGAAGAAAAGAAAAATGACCCGGCCATGGAGGAATGACCGAGATAGCGAATGATGATGTGGTGATCACTGTTGAACGCCATGGTGCTGCTCCTGGAACTTCAACCACCTTGGCTAAAATTGTGGCCAAGGACGAGCCGCCAAGCTGGGACAAAGGAAAACCTGGCCTTTATTTGGAATCTTTTGAAAACTTGGACGTGAATTTGCTCCATCAAAGCTATCTGACCCAGTGTCTGAGAGCCAGGAATTTGAAGGTGCCATGGTGAACCTTCTGAAGAAAAAATATGAGGTATATTTCTGATGCCTTTTATCATACATACATGTGTAGCCCCCAAATCTTAAAGTTATAAATGTAGTGATAACTTAAGACTTGTCTGAATTTAGAGCTTCTAAAACATTCGGGTCTTTACTCATGAGTCGCCATTTAGCACATCAATAATTTCCTTCTACTTGTACGTAGCCCCCAAGTGTCGGGTCACTATTAATAGTGAGCCGGAACATGTTTTTGTAAGATTTGTCAATCTTTGTAGTAGCAAATGGTGGTCCCCAAGGGCCGGCTCATCATAATGTGATGGGTCAGGTTTCAAGTGAATCATATGACTTGTGTAAACAACTGACTGTTGTAGCCCCTGGTGCCAGGTTGAACGCCTGCAGTGACTTGGGACTTTAGAGATTTTGTAGAGCCTGAAACTGAGCAGTGTAGCCCCCAGGTGCCGGGTTGATTGCCTACGGCGACTCGGGACTTCTATAAAATATGTAAAACCTTGAACTGGGTAATGTAGCCCCCAAGTGTCGGTCGGTTTCCTGCGGTGACTCAGGACTTTCACTGTATAAATAGCCTGGCTTGTCAATTTTTTGAGAAAAATCAGATATTCCGTAGCCCCAAGTGCCGGGTTGCTAGCCAGCGGTGATTTGGGACTTCGAAGTAACATTAAACACTTGTACTTATGCAAGAAATGCTGAATCAAGCGAATGCGGGAATTGTGGGTTGAAGAAACAGGTGAAGACTAAGAAGAAACTTCGAGAGACGACCGAAAAACTATCATCTGACTTCCAAGAACCCCTGATTAAAAGCACAGACGTTTTGGAGAAAGCCAAAACTGCTTTTGATGAAGAAAAAGGAGCACTTGTACAATGTGTAGAGTCGGCTGAGGTTAAAAGCAAACAGGCAGAAACCAGCTTATGGTTTCTAACAAAAACCTTGAGTGATATTTGTGTCCTCATCTCCAATAAGTACTTTTGAGCCAGCTCTTTTGTTCCATAGTAATAGACATTTTCTCATAACTTTTACTTGGCAATGTTCTTATAGAGAAACGTGGTGGGAAAATCTGAGGACTCCCTATGAAAAACTGAGAACGCTGTACAATTTGATCAAGCAACTGTATTTTAGGAGCTGTGAAGCCATCATCACTGTGAGAGGCTGGGACAAGCCGCCAGAGCGCATAGCTGATATATTGAAGGAGTTGTCCATTGTGCCGGCTTGGATTAAAATCCAAAATGAGCCAGCCTGCAGGAAAGGGGTGCTGATACGTCTCCGTCGTATCTATATTTTTTGATTGTTCCATGCCAATATTCTACAACTTTTACATACTTTTGGCAACTTTTTATACTATTTTTGGGACTAACATATTGATCCAGTGCCCAGTGCCAGTTCCTGTTTGTTGCATGTTTTTTGTTTCACGGAAAATCCATATCAAACGGAGTCCAAACGGGATAAAAACTTACGGAGATTTTTTTGGAATATATGTGATTTTTGGGAAAAAGAATCAACGCGAGACGATGCCCGAGGGGCCCGCAAGGGTGAGGGGCGCGCCCTGGGCCCTTGTGTCCACTCCGTAAAGCTGTTCGTGCCCTTCTTTTGCCGCAAGAAAGCCAATATCCAGATAAAAATCGTGTTAAAATTTCAACCCAATCGGAGTTACAGATCTCCGGGAATTTAAGAAACGGTGAAAGGCCAAAATCTGGGAGCGCAGAAACAGAAGGAGAGAGAGAGAGAGGGGGGAGAAAGATCCAATCTCAGAGGGGCTCTCGCCCCTCCACCGCCATGGAGGCCATGGACTAGAGGGGAAACCCTTCTCCCATCTAGGGGGAAGGTCAAGGAAGAAGAAGAAGGAGGGGGGCTCTCTCCCCCTCTCTCCCGGTGGCGCCGGAACGCCGCCGAGGACATCATCATGATGGCAATCTACACCAACAACTTCGCCGCCGTCATCACCAACTCTCCCCCCTCTATGCAGCGGTGTAACACCCCTTCTCCTGGCTGTAATCTGTACTTAAACATGGTGCTCAACGCTATATATTATTTCCCAATGATGTATGGCTACCCTATGATGTTTGAGTAGATCTGTTTTGTCCTATGGGTTCATTGATGATCGTGATTGGTTTGAGTTGCATGTTTTATTATTGGTGTTGTCCTATGGTGCTATCCGTGTCGCACAAGTGTGAGGGATCCCCGTTGTAGGGTTTGCAATATGTTCATGGTTTGCTTATTGTCCATGTTGCGTGAGTGATAGAAACACAAACACGGATAAGTGGGTTATGGCGTATGGGAATAAAAAGGACTTGATACTTTAATGCTATGCTTGGGTTTTACCTTAATAATCTTTAGTAGTTACGGATGTTTTCTAGAGTTCCAATCATAAGTGCATATGATCCAAGAAGAGAACATATGTTAGCTTATGCCTCTCCCTCATATAAAATTGCAATAATGATTACCGGTCTAGTTATCGATTGCCTAGGGACAAATAACTTTCTTGTTACAAAAAGCTCTCTACTAAAACTAACTTAGTTATTTCTTTATCTAAACAGCCCCTAGATTTTATTTACGTGCTCTTTATTATCTTGCAAACATATGCTACAACACCTTCAAAGTACTTCTAGTTTCATACTTGTTCTAGGTAAAGCGAACGTTAAGCGTGCGTAGAGTTGTATCGGTGGTCGATAGAACTTGAGGGAATATTTGTTCTACCTTTAGCTCCTCGTTGGGTTCGACACTCTTACTTATCGAAAGAGGCTACAACTGATCCCCTATACTTGTGGGTTATCGAGACCTTTTTCTGGCGCCGTTGCCGGGGAGCAATAGCGTGGGGTGAATATTCTCGTGTGTGCTTGTTTGCTTTATCACTAAATAGATTTTATTTGCTATTCTAAGTTGTTCTCTATCTTTAGTTATGGATATGGAGCACTAAATACCAAAAAAATTAGGTTTACTTGCTACTCATGGAGATGGGGAACCTCCTAAAACCCTCGATGCTCATTATGTGAAAGATATTATGCACTACTTTAATAATCCTGAGAAAACCCCATTCAATTATATGATGGGAGACACGTTGGATCAACGTGGATAATTTTGGGATTATCGCTTGACTCAAAGAGGGAAACTATTATGGGATCAAATTCATATGTTGCATTGGTATGCTCGGCAACTATGCTTGAGATATGATTATACTTGTTGCTCTAGGATGAAGGCTCCACACCTTCCCTTTTCATGCAAATTTAATGATAATGAAACCTTAGCTTCTTATGCTAATGGTAGATATGATTTCTATCATGTGGAACGAACAGAAGAATTTGTTGCTTTTAAGGGTGCTTATGAAATTGAATCTTTGTTTGAAAAGTATGAAGCTTTTGATGATGATGTTTATAGGCCTGAAAATTTTGCTATACTTAAATATTGCTATGAGAATTATGAATATAATTCCGATATTGATGTGTTTATTGAGAAAGTCTCCGCTGTCCAAGAAGAGACTAATATTTTGCAGGAATCTATGGAAGAAGAAATTGATGACACTGTGAGCTCATTGGATGAAAAAGATGATAAGGAGAGTGAAGAACAAAAGGAGGAAGAGCGGATTGATCACCCGTTCCCACCTTCTAATGAGAGTAACTCTTCAACTCATACATTGTTTAATTTCCCTTCGTGCTTACCGAAGGATGATTGCTATGATAATTGCTATGATCCCTTTGATTCATTTGAAATATCCCTTTTTGATGAACTTGATGCTTGCTATACTTGTGACCATGATGCCAATATGAATTATGCTTATGGAGATGAACTTGCTATAATTCCTTATGTTAAGAATGAAATTGTTGCTATTGCACCCACGCATAATAGTCCTATTATCTTTTTGAATTCTCCAACTACACTTTATCAGAGAAGTTTGCGCTTATTAAGGATTATATTGATGGGTTGTGTTCTACTATTGCACATGATGATTTTAATAAATATAATATGCATGTGCTTGCTGCTCCTACCTGCAATTATTATGAGAGAGGAACTACATCTCCGCCTCTCTATGTTTCCAATACAATAAAATTGCAAGAAACTGCTTATGCTAAGTATTGGCCTTTACTATGTGTGCATGAATTGTTCTTTATGACATGCCGATGCATAGCAAGAGAGTTAGACTTTTATGTTACATGATATATGTTGCTTTGTGCTCACTACTAAATTACAAATCCTTGTTAATTAAAATTGGCTTTGATATACCTTGGGATCCGGGTGGATCCATTACTTGAGCACTTTATGCCTAGCTTAATGGCTTTAAAGAAAGTGCTGCCAGGGAGACAACCCGGAAGTTTTAGAGAGTCATTTATTTCTGTTGAGTGCTTTTATAAGGTTTAAAAACAAAAAAATAAAGTGGGGAACCTAAAACTTTTTCAAAAAGAGAAGTGAAAGTAAGAAAGACGAGCACCGTTGAAGTGGGGGAGCTCCTTGAACTTTGATCATGCCCATGGAAACTTTGCAAATCTTGAATTACAGAAACTTTTTAACAAAAATAATTGTCCCCTTGTATAAATCCATTGTATTATAAAAATAATGTGGCAAGATTTGCCTTTAGGATGATTAGATTGCTTGTTTGGTATGTGCGGTGCAAAAACAGAAACTTTGGCTGTCGTGCGTGATTTTACATTTTGTACTGGAAAGTCAAACGCTTCTGAAACTTTTTTGCACAGTACTTATATACAAATTGTTTATTGTTTCCTAATTTTTTAGAATTTTGGGAGTTACAGAAGTATGGTAGATGTTCAAATTACTACAGACTGTCCTGTTTAAGACAGATTCTGTTTTTAATGCATTGTTTTGCTCGTTTTGATGAAACTATCGATTGTATCGGTGTTATAAGCCATGGAAAAGTTATATTACTGTAGCTACAATGCAAAAATAAAATATGAATGAGTTTGCAACCGTACTTAAAGTGGTGATTTGTTTTATTATACTAACGGATCTCACGAGGGCTTTGTTAAGCTTTGTGTGATTGAAGTTTTCAAGGTGGGATCACGATGGATGAAGGAATAAGGAGTGGCAAGAGCCTAAGCTTGTGGATGCCCGAGGCACCCCGAGGTAATTTTCAAGGACTCCCAAGCAACTAAGCTTGGGGATGCCCCAGAAGGCATCCCCTCTTTCTTCTAACGATCATCGGTAATTTTACTTGGAGCTATATTTTTATTCGTCACATGATATGCGTAAATCTTGGAGCGTCATGTGCTTTTTATTTTTCTTTTAGTAATGTACCATGCTGGTATGAGATATTCCTTGGTTGATTTATAGAATGCTCTTTGCACTTCACTTATATCTTTTGAGTATTGCTTTATAGAATGCTTCATGTGCTTCACTTATATCATTTGAAGTTTGGATTGCCTGTTTCCCTACACATAGAAAACCGCCATTTGTAGAATGCACTTTTGCTTTACTTATATTTGTTAGAGCATGGGCATATCTTTTGTAGAAAGAATTGAACTCTCTTGCTTCACTTATATCTATTTAGAGAGTCATCAGGAATTGGTCATTCACATGGTTAGTCATAAAATCCTACATAAAACTTGTAGATCACCGAATATGATATGTTTGATTCCTTGCACTAGTTTTGCGATATAAAGATGGTGATATTAGAGTCATGCTAGTGAGTAATTGTGGATTGGTAGAAATACTTGTGTTAAGGTTTGTGATTCCCGAAGCATGCATGTATGGTGAACCATTATGTGATGAAGTCAGAGCATGATTTATTTTTGATTGTCTTCCTTATGAGTGGCGGTCGGGGACGAGCGATGGTCTTTTCCTACCAATCTATCCCCCTAGGAGCATGCGTGTAGTACTTTGTTTCGATGGCTAATAAATTTTTGCAATAAGTATGTGAGTTCTTTATGACTAAGGTTGAGTCCATGGATTATACACACTCTCACCCTTCCATCATTGCTAGCCTCTTCGATACCGTGCATTGCCCTTTCTCACCTCAAGAGTTGGTAGAAACTTCGCTGGTGCATCCAAACCCCGTGATATGATATGCTCTATCACACATAAGCCTCCTTATATCTTCCTCAAAACAGCCACCATACCTACCTATCATGGCATTTCCATAGCCATTCCGAGATATATTGCCATGCAACTTCCATCATCATCATATACATGACTTGATCATTCATTGTGATATTACTTTGCATGATCGTAAGATAGCTAGCATGATGTTTTCATGGCTTGTCCTTTTTTGATATCTTTGCTATGCTAGATCATGGCACATCCTGGTACACTGCCAGAGGCATTCATATAAAGTCATATTTTGTTCCAGTATCAAGTTGTACACTACTGCAGGATGCCGCTAACGCGACACTATAATCAGAGAACCTTTGACAAAACTGTGTGCAATGCAATAATCGCAAATGGTGGTGTAAAAAATCCTCAAAACAGGTGCAAATCGTTTACGATGGAGGATGCATCAAACATGGTTCAGATTTTAGTTGCGTGTGCGATGCAAGGCATATGGTTCAGTTCAATTAACTATTTGCGATGAGGAGGAACAAAAGAAACGGGCAGCCAGGTGAAGGTGTGTGCGATGTACAACATACGGTTCACTCAGATGAACTATTTGTGATTAGGTAACACAAAAGAAACGGTCAGCCAGATCAAGGTGTGTGCGATATACGACATGCGGTTCACTCGGATGAACTGTTTGCGTTGAGACAAGAGAACAGAAACGGTTCAACTTAACAAGATGTGTGTGATACGCAGCAAAAAGGTCTGTAATCGGAAACGTGTGCGAAGACCGATAACAACACAGACGATTGCTGCTAACAATCCATGTGTGTTATGAGCAAATGATTGCTGGTATACATGTCGGAGTCATTGGCCACGGGTCGCCTCATCGGCCCCCCATGGCGCTTCAAGACATCGGGGCCGGAGGCTCCCTCAAGATTCAAAGAGCCAAGCGCCACCTCCTCGTGACCAGCTGGACCAAGCGGCCCGCTGCCAGGAGACGGCAAAGCCCAGCAGGCGGCCATGAGGTGGGCCGGCTCCTAGCAGGCGGCCACCAGAGAGGCCGACTCCTAGCAGGTGGCCCTAGGCGTCCTCAAAGTTTGCACCCACATAAATGCGATGCGATAGGGCATGGCTACAGCACGCCCTGCCACCCCCGAATCTGGGGCCAAGCGTGGCCACAGTGCGTCGTACCAGACGGAGATCTCCCATCCGGCGCGGCACTGTTGCCACGCAGCCCATGACATCACCCCTGTCAGAGGGAGCCATGCTCCCGCGACGGGCTGTCGGTACTGAGGGAGTCCTGGATTACGGGGTCCTGGGACAGCCGGACTATATCCTTTAGCCGGACTGTTGGACTATGAAGATACAAGATTGAAGACTTCGTCCCGTGTCCGGATGGGACTCTCCTTGGCATGGAAGGCAAGCTTGGCAATATGGATATGTAGATCTCCTCCCTTGTAACCAACTCTGTGTAACCCTGCCCCCTCCGGTGTCTATATAAACCGGAGGGTTTAGTCCGTAGGACAACAACAATCATACCATAGGCTAGCTTCTAGGGTTTAGCCTCTACGATCTCATGGTAGATCAACTCTTGTAATACTCATATCATCAAGATCAATCAAGCAGGAAGTAGGGTATTACCTCCATCGAGAGGGCCCGAACCTGGGTAAACATCGTGTCCCCCGCCTCATGTTACCATCCGCCTTAGACGCACAGTTCGGGACCCCCTACCCGAGATCCGCCAGTTTTGACACCGACATTGGTGGTTTCATTGAGAGTTCCACTGTGCCATCACCGTAAGGCTAGATGGCTCCTTCGATCATCGGCAATGATGCGATCCAGGGTGAGGTTTTCCTCCCCGGACAGATCTTCGTATTCGGCGGCTTCGTACTGCAGGCCAACTCGCTTGGCCATCTGGAGCAGATCGAGAGCTACGCCCCTGGCCATCAGGCCAGGTTTGGAAACTTGAACTATACTGCCGACATCCGCGGAGACTTGATCTTCGGTGGATTCGAGCTCAAGTGAGGTGCGCCGCACAATCACGACGAGCATGACTTAGCTCTGCCGTCGGACAGTGTTCGGAAGATCACACCTGCATCCACTCCGGCCCTTAATCCGGAACAAATTGCGCCATCTGAGGACGGGTGGATGGACCCCGCTACGGAGGCCGCATACTCAGTGGCGATTGAGATACTGACTTCACCTCCTACGAGACCCGTGTTGCCGAACCATTGATTTCGTCCCCGGCCATGGGCTCCGAGCCTCCTGCGTCCGTGCCTATCGAATCCGATTGGGCACCGATCATGGAGTTTACCTCCGCGGATATCTTTCAGTACTCGCCCTTTGGCGATGTACTAAACTCGTTGAGGTCTCTCTCCCTGTCAGGAGACCCTTGGCCGAACTATGTCCGGCTAGAATGGGATGCGGACGACGAAGAAATTTGCTCCCCACCCACCACCCACTTAGTAGCCACTGTCAACGATTTAACCGACATGCTTGACTTCGGCTCTGGAGACATCGACGGTATGGACGACGATGCAGGAGACGAACAGGAACCACCGCCCACAGGGCGCTGGACAGCCAATTCATCACACGATTTATATATGGTGGATACACCCAAAGAAAATAATGATGAGGAACGGAAGGATGCAGCGAAGGATAGCTCCCTCGAGAAGCAACCAAAGCGACGGCGTAGGCGCCGCTCCAAATCCCGCCTCGGCAAAAATAGCGATAACAGCGCAAGAAAAAAAAACACCCCGGTCGACTCCAGAGGAAGTGACGACCACATCGACCCAGCGATAGAGCAAGATGAACCAGCGAACGGCGAACATAGTACGGAGCCGCTGTCCGAACATGTTGACGCCAAGGATAAAGCTCATCAAGCTCTCTCCGGAGAGGAAAACAGTCCGGACGATGACACGCACATCATCTCAGAAAGGCACTTGGAACAAAAGAACCTCCGTAGAAGGCTTATTGCCACCGCGAGGAGTCTGAAGAAGCACAAGCAAAGGCTTAAGGCCGCGCAGAATACGCTCAACAGTAGATGGAACAAAGTGCTCGACACCGAAGAAAAGTATGGTGGTAGTTGCCACACAAAGAGCTATCCAAAGCGCAAGCTGTTGCCTGAATTCGATGATGAGGCCTTAGAGCCCACACAACCGAAAAATAAAACGGCTAACCTGTCGGATCGACCACCTCGTGGCCGCGATAGGGCGGCTAACGAGGCCGCACATAAGTCAGCACATGATCCGCGCGAGGACTTGCATCAAAAGTCCGGCGCGACCAGATCCATCTACAGATCTAGGAAGCGCGCTCCAGCGCATAATCAAAACCGAACACTGCAACCGTCAGAACGCAATGACAATACAGGGGTGCCGCGCACCCCCTATGTTTCACCGATGAGGTGCTGGATCACAAATTTCTAGAGGGATTCAAAACCGTGAACATAGAGGCGTACGACGGAACGACGGACCCTGGGGTCTGGATCGAGGACTTCATCCTCCACATCCATATGGCTCGCGGAGACGATCTCCACGCCATCAAATACTTGCCCCTCAAGCTGAAAGGACCAGCTCGGCACTGGCTGAAGGGCCTCCCCAAAAATTCAATCGGAAGTTGGGAGGAGCTTGAGGATGCTTTTAGGGCCAACTTTCAAGGAACCTATGTCCGACCTCCGGATGCAGACGGTTTAAGTCATATAATTCAACAGCCCGGAGAGTCAGCCCGAAAGCTTTGGAACAGATTTCTCACTAAGAAGAACCAAATCGTTGATTGCCCGGACGCCGAAGCCTTAGCAACTTTCAAACACAGCGTCCGAGACAAATGGCTCGCCAGACACCTCGGCCAAGAAAAACCTAGGACAATGGCAGCCCTAACAAGCCTTATGACCCGCTTTTGCGCGGGCGAAGATAGCTGGCTGGCCCGTAGTAGCACCAGCGACCCAGGCACATCCGAAGTCAGGGATGGTAATGGAAAACCACGACGCAGTAAAAGCAAGCGTTGAAATAACGAAGACAGCCCAGACAACACGGCAGTAAACGCCGGATTTAGGGGCTCTCGACCTGGTCAACGGAAAAAGCCTTTCAAAGGCAACAGAGATGGACCGTCCAGCCTGAACAAGATTCTAGACAAATTATGTCAGATTCACGGCACCTCCGATAAACCTGGAAATCACACCCACAGAGAATGTTGGGTCTTGAAGCAGGCCGGCAAGCTAAACGCCGAACATAAGGGGAGGGAGACACCAAGTGAAGAGGAGGATGAGCCTCGCCAGCAAAACACTGGGCGACAGAAAAACTCCCACCAGAGGTCAAAATAGTGAACATGATTCACGTAACAAAAAGGAGCAAACATGCACTCCAAGACATATGCGCCGTAGAGCCCGTCACCCCTAAATTCAACCTTTGGTCGGCCTGCCCGATCACTTTCGATCGCAGGGATCACCTGACAGGTATCCGGCACGGAGGATTGGCTGCCTTGGTGCTAGACCCAATTATTGATGGATACCACTTCACCCAAGTCCTCATGGACGGCGGCAGTAGTCTTAATCTGATATATCAGGACACAGTCCGCAAAATGGGGATAGACCCGACAAGAATTAGCCAAAGTAATACTACCTTTAAAGGGGTAATACCAGGCCCAGAGGCCCGCTGTACGGGCTCTCTAGTACTAGAGGTTGTATTCGGTTCTCCCGACAACTTCCGAAGTGAAAAGTTAACCTTCGACATCGCTCCATTCCGAAGCGGCTATCAAGCACTACTCGGAAGAATAGCTTTCGCTCGTTTCAATGCGGTACCGCATTACGCTTCTCTTAAGCTTAAGATGCCCGGTCCACGTGGCATCATCACAGTCAGCGGAAATATCGAGCGTTCCTTACGCACGGAAGAACGTGTGGCGGCTTTAACAGCCGAATACTAAACGGCCTCCCCAACCAGAATAAATGATCGGTCGTCAAGACCACGGACACGGCTAGACGAGTCCGGCGCACCACTAGTTGTAATAGCTTAGATAAACCTGAGATCGGTACGATGGATATACCCCCGTAGATGGTACCAGGGGCTTCCCGCATGTAAAAAGGACTACAGTTCGGCTCGACCTTACCTATCTTGAATTTTAATGGTTTATTGAGAATAACCAATTTTTCGCATGACAACTTTCACCTAAGTTCTTCTCTTTTACAGATGATAATCGTGCTACACCCTTCCAGGATACGGCACAACGGAGACACAGGCGCAGACGTGCAGCAGGGCCCCGCTCAAAAGTTTCTTTTTAGATTAAGACCCTGTGTAAACCTTTTTTACTGTCTCTTGTTGCTTCACATCCTCCGGATACTCAGCATAACCGAGAAGGATGCTGACGTTATTGGCATTTCGCCACGTCAGAATGATGCATGTACCTGGACACTTAGGGTTCATTATCAAGGGTGTTACCCAACCCGATATATGTTGTAAAGACCGAATACCTTAGGGAGTGTTCGGCGTTGCGAGTTTGGCTTTATATGCATCAGCTCCGAATCATGTCTTTGGTCAAATGTTGGGTTTGCCCGGCTCCCGCGTTTTTCTACCATACGTTCCGCTCTATCGGCTAAGGTGGCACCGGGAGAACTACTGCGATTGTGCCCCGGTTCATCCGGACGAGCACCTCAGCAGAGAAAGCCGAAAACTGACTGTCATGATAAAGCGTGAGACTGGTCAACCACTTGATGACTCATCGGAATCTTCGGGATTCCTCCGCATTAACGAAGGACCAGTTTTCCCGGTCATGTACGTACGCGCACCGTATTCGGAGAGCCGCGGAAATACCAGGGGCTATATAGTAGCCCCACTGTCAAACTCCTATGGTTAAGTGAAAGTGTTAAAGCAATATAGTCTGATTGCCTCGTTCGCCGTGCTACAACCTCCTTAATGGACCAAGACGTTGGATCAAGTGTGAAGACGCGCTTTCGCGAACACCCCCGCATTATATGCGTGGGGGCTGAAGCCGACGACTGCAGACTTTCAGGTTATATACACATATACATAAACGACCGCACAGGAAGCATAACAATACTTTCAGGAAAAGTATAAACACAGCCTTTATAATTCAAATAACATTGTTCTTACAATTGGGATACATGTCACTAGAACATGACATTCTTTGAGCACTGAGCCTCTCTTAAACGAGCGCCTTCTAGGACTTCTTCAAAATAGTGCTCGGCCGATACCCGGCCTACGGCCGAACTCTGGGTTGCAATAGCGGTGGCCTCCATCTCTGCCCAGTATGTCTTGACACGGGCAAGAGCCATCCGCGCACCCTCTATGCACGCCGACCTCTTCATAGCGTCGATATGTGGCACAGCACCAAGGAATCGTTGCACTAAGCCAAAATAACTATTCGGCTTTGGTCCTTCCAGCCAAAGATGATCCACAACAGACCTCATGGCAAGCCCGGACAACCTTTGGAGCTTGGCCCACTCGGCCATTTGCTCATTTAACAGTAGCGGACGCGCCGGAGCATTGAACTGCGACCAGAACAACTTTTCCACTTCGTGATCTTTCTGATCTTCGAAAAAACTTGGTCGCATCAGCAGCACTTGCTGCCAAATCCAGGTACGCGTCCGCAGAACTCCATAATTGATCCAGAAGGGCATACTTAGGATCTCCGAACTTCGTCCGCAACAAAAAGTGCTTCCCAGCCACGATATCTCCGGCTTGACGTAGCTCCTCCTTCTCCACTCTGATTTTAGACCGGGCTTCCTTGGCTACTACCGTGGCTTTCTCCAGGTTCGCCGTCTTCGTTCGGCTTTCCTTCTCAAGAAGCTCATACCGATTGGCGGCATCTTTCAGCTCAACAGCCATCTTGTCTATTTTTTCTTTGCTCTGGCAATGCGCAGCCTGTTCGGCTCTTAGCTCTTCGACCGCCTTTAGGGAGGCCGCATCACTCCTCCTGGCTTGATCCTTGGCTCGAGCAAGTTCCGCCCGAAGGGTCTCCACGGCGACAGCCCCATCTACAGTCACAGGATATTACAGATACTAGCATCATGCTCCTCTTAACATGTGTTGATCATTGGAGAATACATACCCTGTGCCTCGTCAAGCCGCTTGTTTACAAGCACGATGTCGGCATCTGCCGCATCAAGTTGCCGCTTCAGTTCGGCAAACTCACCAGTCCGGCTAGCCACTGGACCCACAGCCGCCCGCACATGAAAGCAGCATGGTTATTACCTGGGACTTTGATCCTCCATTTGCCATCTTTTTCGACAGCAACCAGAGTCTCAGGGGCTGCTATCTGCATAGGGCACACCTAGCGTGTGCGGTACCATCAAAAAATATATTACTTTGTGTACCTCAAAGCCTCTCAGCAGGCTCATAAAAGCTTCATGCAATCCGCTTTCGGCGGATGAAATCCTCTCAACCACCGTACCCCCGATGCGCTTCTGGGATAGCCGCTTGCTCCAGAAGATTCATCAGTGCGTCTGGTTGCGCACCGGATAGTCCCGGACTCTTTCTGTTGCTCCCCTTAGGAGCCGAATACTCCGGACTTCGGGTGGCCGAAGGGTTACCCTCTGGCCATGGCAGATCAGGAGAAATCCTCCGTGACGACACCTCAGGGTCGTCCGCTTCACGAGGCGGGGAGGCACGAGGAGGCGTTTCGCTCTCCATCTTCGGAAGAAGATCCCCCAAAGACGAACTCTGTCGAGAAGGGCTACGATCCGAACTACAAGACATACGTCTCGGTTATTGTTCTGAGAAATGAAGCAGGCTATATTTGCTATAAAGTACTTTTATTTACTTACAGTTTGGTGGAGGGTTGATACCCTTGCGGGCACTGTGCGGTAAGGATACCCTCCGGGGTAGGACCCCCTGACGAAGATTTCTTCCCTCGATTGGAAACCATTGTTTCCAAGCCTTCAGAGGCGGTCCTCTTCCTTCCTTCGGGAGAGGGGATTTTAGATTCTTCTCCCCGGTTATCCTCCTTCGCGGAGGAACTAATTCCCCCAGTTTGGATGAATAATGAGTGCGGCCCGCTTTCGGCTGCTTTATTCCCCCTTTATCTTCCCCTGATGGCGCTGGATAAGGCGCGAGCTCAAGCATTCTGGCCAGTACTGAATCTGTTGAGCCTTCGGGAAGGGGGCCGAACACCTGATCATCTTCGCCTTTTTTACCCAGTCCTGGTCAAAGAGAGACTTTTCAGAATGATGTTGTGATAAATAAAAAGACAGCATGTTCAGCCGAAAGGATTACTTACTTGGGTATCTGGACGATTGCAGCTCAGACCCGCATCCTCGGTGGTGTCCGGACACTTCATTTGTGATCCGAAGAACAATCCGTACATCTGTTCGTGCGTCATGCCGAAGAAGTGCTGAATAGTTCGCGGTCCTTCCGGGTTGAACTCCCACATACGGAGAGGTCGACATTTGCAAGGCAGGGCTCGACGAACTAGCATGACTTGCATTACCTTGACAAGGCTGACATCCCTCTCAAAGAGATCTCGGATGCGACTCTGCAATGTCGGCACATCATTTACTGGCCCCCAGTCCAGTCCCTTGTTGACCCATGACGCCAGTTGTGGCGGGGGGCCGAGCGGAAGGCAGGGTGGCTACCCACTTAGTACCACGGGGAGCTGTGATGTAAAACCACTCACGTTGCCATAAGCTGGACACCTCCGGGAAGGAACCCTTTGGCCATGGAGCATCGGCGCCTTTGCTTATTATGGCACCTCCGCATTCTGCGTGTCGCCCATTAATCATCTTCGGCTTCACATTAAAAGTCTTGAGCCACAAGCCGAAGTGTGGGGTGACGTGGAGGAAGGCCACACACACGACGATGAACGACGAGATGTGAAGGATGGAGTCCAGAGCCAGATCATGGAAATCGAGCCCGTAATAGAACATGAGCCCTCTAACAAAGGGATCTAGACTAAAGCCTAGCCCTCGGAGGAAGTGGGAGACAAATATGACACTCTCGTTAGGCTCGGCAGTGGGGATGACCTGCCCTCGAGCAGGCAGCCTGTGCGAAATTTTGGCGGTCAGATACCTGGCCTCTCTTAGCTTCCTGATGTCCTCCTCTATGATGGAGGAGGGCATCCACTGACCTTGAAGGTTGGATCCGGACATGATTGAAGGTCCGAAATGCCTAGCCTGAGCCTTGGGTGTTGGAACTCGAGGTGGGGGAAGGATTTGATTGAGCGCGAGAAGAAAGGGACAGGCCTTGGCCCCTTTATAAAGAGGGTGAATATCAAGCGTCCTCCGCGTGGCCGTTTGGGACTTGCCTAAAATTGCGGAGTCATACCAACAGGCACGATTGGGTTATCCATACCCGTATTGATGAGAATCCCGTGATAGGGGGGACACGATCTCTGCTTCGACAAGACATGCCAATAAAACCGCCTCGCGGAACGTGCAGTGGCAGGTTGGGATAAATGGTTTGAATAATGACCGAGGCCGTGGTGTGATGCCACGTTATGAAAAGTTGTCAGCAGATTAGATATGTGGAAATATTATTCTCTCTACGGTGGTATGTGGAATTTGTTTTCCAGAGCCGGACACTATCCTTGTGTTCAAAATCTTCTACGGAATATTCGGAGGAGGAAACCGCCTTGCAATGCCGAAGACAATCTGCGCGCCGGACTAATCGTCATTGAAGCCTGGTTCAGGGGCTACTGAGGGAGTCCTGGATTAGGGGGTCCTCGGACAGCCGGACTGTTGGACTATGAAGGTACAAGATTGAAGACTTCCTCCCGTGTCCGGATGGGACTCTCCTTGGCATGGAAGGCAAGCTTGGCAATACGGATATGTAGATCTCCTCCCTTGTAACCGACTCTGTGTAACCCTAGCCCCCTCCGGTGTCTATATAAACCGGAGGGTTTAGTCCGTAGGACAACAACAATCATACCATAGGCTAGCTTCTAGGGTTTAGCCTCTACGATCTCGTGGTAGATCAACTCTTGTAATACTCATATCATCAAGATCAATCAAGCAGGAAGTAGGGTATTACCTCCATTGAGAGGGCCCAAACCTGGGTAAACATCGTGTCCCCCGCCTCCTGTTACCATCCGCCTTAGACGCACAGTTCGGGACCCCCTACCCGAGATCCGCCGGTTTTGACACCGACAGGTACGGCCTGCAAGCAGCGGGCCCTACTTGTCCACAAGGAGCCAGAAGGCGGTGAGCCCAAACTAGTCGGCTCGTAGGGAGGCCGGTCTCCGACCAGGCGGCTTTCCTCTCCTTGGAGTTTGTGCACCATTAACCAGAAGAGACGGGGAGTGGCTACAGTGAACGCC
Organism: Triticum aestivum; assembly: GCF_018294505.1. Lineage (NCBI taxonomy): Eukaryota > Viridiplantae > Streptophyta > Magnoliopsida > Poales > Poaceae > Triticum > Triticum aestivum. The sequence continues at coordinate 445,068,654 of NC_057802.1, read as the reverse complement.
CGCCAGGCGGCGGCACTATAGCCATGCCTCCCCCGACAAAGCATGCACCATTACCAGCATCGCTACAGTGCTGAGCAGCTGGCAAGACCCGCGAGCGGCGGGTGCGGCCTGTCGGCCAAGCACGAGACAGCCAGCAGGGCCCACCAGGCGACGGGCCCCAATGGCCGGCGGAGAAGCCGGCGACCGTAGACACTGACAGCCGGGCCACCACCCCGCCAGATTACCTTTGTACCCCTGGGGGGTAGGCCTATATAAACCCCCCAGGGCACCCATGCAAAGGGTTCAGACTCTAGTTCACCCACACACCCATATAGAGAGAGGAAGCTAGGGCTAGACTTGTTCTTCTTCCCCCTCTAGAGAAACAGCTCAAGGGGCAAGCTTGTAGCCAGCATTATTGCTTGAGTGATCATGTGGAGACCCCGCAGAGTAGGAGTAGGGGTGTTATCTCCTACGAGAGCCCCGAACCTGGGTAAGATTCGCCGACGTGCATGTCTACGCCTCATCCCGTTTCCTGGCACTGGCGACGTATTATTAGCCCCCTCCATGATAAGCCATCCTTTGGCATATGTCACATGACACCCCCGACATTTGGCCCCCACCATAGGGCTAGGTGCATCGTCGTCCAGAGATCTGTTCTGGACGGGAACCCTCTTCCTCCCCAGCGAGCGCAGCCAGCCCGGCACGCCCGATGGCGTTAGCGCCGATGCATTGCACGGCGCAGAGATTGTCTGCGCAGCGGCTGGCCTCGCTGACCTTGTTGGCGAGATCCGCCTCTCTGACGAGCCCGCACCAGGCGCGGGCGCAACCAGCTCTGAGAGTTTCCTCGTCGATCTCCTTGGCAAGCTCGACATCGCCAATGAGCCCACCTCCAACCTGGAGTCGATCGGCTCCACCGACCCGATGCTTGTCGACTCCGACACCGCGTCCCTTGACACCTTCCCCACCAACGTGGTGGTCATCGATGACCCTCTCCCTCGCACCGACAGTGGCGCCAGCACCGTCACGGAGGTGCTCGTCATCAGCCACGATGGAGCTTCTGGTGGCGGCGCCCAAGACCCGCTCGAAGCCATGCTACGAGACCTGTCTGCACCCATTGCAGAAGATGCCGACGCCGAGACACTGGAAGCTCGCCGCGTCTTGCTCGTCGAGAGCGCCAAGAAGTTGGCCAGCATGAGACGCCTCTCGGAGGCCTACCAGCGCGAGATGGACCATGCTGTTGGCGGCATGCCAGCCCCTGGCGGGCCCAGCCGCATTGGCATGGTCCGGTAGTGTGGCGCAGCCATCGCCAGCATGTTCAGGGCAGACCGCCCTGTCTGCGCCACGCCCATGGAAAACATACGAGCTGCCCAGGCGGCAGCAGATGAGCTGGATAACCTCAAGGGTGACGAGCGCCGCCACATGACGGAGCGCGTCCAGCGGCTCGTTGACGCGGCTGCCGAGCAGCAAGAAGCCGGCTGCCGCGCCGAAGCACCCGACCGGCAGAATGACGACCCGCCTCCTCGCCGAGATCAAGGCACGACCTCCCGGACACCGACTAGTGGCGTCCGCGACAAACGAGACAAAGAGCCGGCTGCTAGCCCCAGCCGCACGCGCATCACCATCGAGCGCGATCAAGATGGCCGCCCACGAGCAGTAGAGCGAAGGGAGAGGTGTGCGTCCCCGAAGCCTGTTGACCACCCAACTCTCGGCGACCGGCTGGGCCGCTGAGAGGGAATCGGAGAAAACGACGCCCGCCACCGGATCGACCATCTCAATTGATCCCTGGCGCTAGAAGAAGAAGCGCGCTGGGCCCGCCTTGTTTCGGCCCCCGCATCCGTGACGAGCCCTTTCCCAAAGGGTTCATGCTTCCACGAGATACGCCCAAGTACAACGGCTCTGTGAAGCCGGAGGACTGGCTGGTCGACTACTCCACGACCGTCAGCATAGCGAACGGCAACAAGCGCATTGGCGTGAAGTACGTTCTGCTCATGCTCCAGGGCACGGCCCGGACATGGCTGAACAGCCTAAAGCCCCGTAGCATCAACGGCTGGGTAGATTTCACTGAAGTCTTCGTCCGCAACTTCACCAGCACCTACAAGCGGCCGCCCAAGCCTCGCCAGCTCTCGTTGTGCGTCCACGGCCCCAACGAGTCCACCCGCGACTACCTAACGCGGTGGGCTGAACTACGCAACTCCTGTGAAGGGGTGCACGAGGTCCAAGCAATCAAGTACTTCACTGCCGGCTGTCGAGAGGGCACCTTACTCAAGCACCGACTCCTCTGCGATGAGCCAGCCACACTCGACGAGCTGCTGATCATAGCAGACAAGTACGCCACTGCTGACTCTTCCATGAAGTCGGAGCGCCGTGTGGATACTTCTGGGAAGGTGCTCCCTCCGACTCCTCAGACGCCGGCTGGAGACAACAGTCGGTGCCAGCAGCCGAACGACAACAAGTGCAAGGCCCAGCAGCCGGCAGGTGGCGACAGTCGAGGACCAGCAACCTGAAGGACAACCCCTCCCCAAGCGTCAGAAGGGTGGCAAGCCAGTTTGGTTACCTGCTTTCTCCTTTGAGCAAACCCTCGATGCCCTTGCAAGTTCCACAGTGGGGCGAAGCCGTCCAACCATACCACTCGGAAATGCCACCGGCTTGTCCGCATCGCCAAGGGAGAAGGACTCACCCCACCGCCTGCTGGCCCGCCGGCTCCGCCTCCCCAGCAGCCGGCCGCTCATCCAGCAATCGGCGCAATCCAAGATGATTACCCTGAGGAGCATGGTGCATACGTTGTCTTTACCAGCGTTGCCAATGACAGACACAGCCGGCGTCAGCAGCAACGAGAAGTGAACGCAGTCGCCTCAACTACTCCAGAATTCATGCACTGGTCTGAGAGGCCTATCAGTTGGAGCCGAGCTGACCACCCGGAAGTAATGCCCTCCCTGAGGGAGTCCTGGATTAGGGGGTCCTCGGACAGCCGGACTATATCCTTTGGCCAGACGGTTGGACTATGAAGATACAAGATTGAAAACTTCGTCCCGTGTCCGGATGGGACTCTCCTTGGCGTGGAAGGCAAGCTTGGCAATACGGATATGTAGATCTCCTCCCTTGTAACCGACTCTGTGTAACCCTAGCCCCCTCCGGTGTCTATATAAACCGGAGGGTTTAGTCCGTAGGACAACAACAATCATACCATAGGCTAGCTTCTAGGGTTTAGCCTCTACGATCTCGTGGTAGATCAACTCTTGTAATACTCATATCATCAAGATCAATCAATCAGGAAGTAGGGTCTTACCTCCATCGAGAGGGCCCGAACCTGGGTAAACATCGTGTCCCCCGCCTCCTGTTACCATCCGCCTTAGACGCACAATTCGGGACCCCCTACCCGAAATCCGCCGGTTTTGACACCGACATTGGTGCTTTCATTGAGAGTTCCACTATGCCGTCACCGTAAGGCTAGATGGCTCCTTCGATCATCGGTAACGATGCGATCCAGGGTGAGGTTTTCCTCCCCGGACAGATCTTCGTATTCGGTGGCTTCGTACTGCGGGCCAACTCGCTTGGCCATCTGGAGCAGATCGAGAGCTACGCCCCTGGCCATCAGGTCAGGTTTGGAAACTTGAACTATACTGCCGACATCCACGAAGACTTGATCTTCGACGGATTCGAGCCCATGTCGGGTGCGCCGCACAATCACGACGAGCATGACTTAGCTCTGCCGTCGGACAGTGTTCGGGAGATCACACCTGCAACTACTCCGGCCCTCAATCCGAAACAAATTGCGCCATCTAAGGACAGGTGGATGGACCCCGCCACGGAGGCCGCACAATCAGTGGCGATAGAGCCGAATACTGACTTCACCTCCTACGAGACCAATGTTGCCGAACCGTTGGGTTCGTCCCCGGCCATGGGCTCCGAGCCGCCTGCGTCCGTGCCTATCAAATCCGATTGGGCACCGATCATGGAGTTTACCTCCGCGGATATCTTTCAGCAGTCGCCCTTTGGCGACGTGCTAAACTCGTTAAGATCTCTCTCCCTGTCAGGAGACCCTTGGCCGAACTATGTCTGGCTAGAATGGGATGCGGACGACGAAGAAATTCGCTGCCCACCCACCACCCACTTAGTAGCCACTGTCGATGATTTAACCGACATGCTCGACTTCGGCTCCGAAGACATCGACGGTATGGACGACGATGCAGGAGACGAACAAGAACCACCGCCCACAGGGCGCTGGACTACCACCTCATCGTATGACATATACATGGTGGACACCCCCAAAGAGGGGGATGGTGATAAGACAACGGAGGATAATCTGTAAGTGCATCTAGTGCCCCTTAGTGATTTTGGTGTATTGAAGACTTATAGGTTAAGGGACTAATGTGTTTATGAGTGTACACTGGTCTATAAGTCTATGAGGAGTTTGATATTTACAGAGAAAGTCGACCCCTAAAAATGAAGTTCTTCGACTGAAGACTTTGGATTTCTAAAGACTTTCTGAAGACTTTGAAAGTGAAGAAATTGGTGTGACCTTGAAGACTTGGTATTCATTCGAGGAACGTGAAGCGTGAAGACTTTTGTTTTCATAGTTTCATTTTCTCTTTCTTGAGTCATAGGAAACACCGTACTGTTAAAGGGGGTCGAGGAAATACTAAGGAAAAATTTCCATGTGATGCTCAACTCAAAATCTTACACCTACCAATCCCTTCGAGTGAAGCCATTGGAAATCTCATACAGTTTAGTCATATTCTTCAGTGACAGAGACGAAGTTCTTCTGGTCTCTGAGGAATTTGTTCTGACTGAGGAGTTAGGAATTCGCCAGTGCGGATTGCCTACACAGTGAGGAACATGATAGCCCTAAGGAATTTGATACTCAAATTTCGGACCGTTGCTGTGCTACGCGCCAGCTGTCCCAAAATATCTTATCCACCTAACGGTCATATCATTGAAGGGCATTTATTTCTTATCATGTCGGGCTGCTCCCTAGGCTATAAATAGCCACCCCCTACAACCACTAGCTGGTTGGCTGCTCCGAGAGAAACTGACATTTGTCATTTGAGAGCATCCCATCCTCCGAGGACTTTGAGCGAAAATCATCGAGTGAGGAAAACCCAAACCCAAACACCTACAAACCCAAAGTGATTGAGCATCACTGAAGAGATTGATCCTACGTGGATCCGATGCTTGTTACCTTTGAAGATTGTGCTTCTTCTAGACGGTTAGGCGTCATGGTCTAGAGCATCCAAGAGGAAATTGTGGATCGCCGAGTGACCCAGTTTGTGAAGGTTCGGAAGTCACCTGAAGACTTACCACGAGTGATTGGGCGAGGTCTGTGTGACCTTAGCTCAAGGGGAATACGGTGAGGACTAAGTGTCTAGGACTGCGTGTTCAGGACTGGGTGTCCGGGACTGTGTGTCCTCAGGTTTAAATACATAGCCGCCCTAACCAGACGTACAACTGAAACAGCAGTTGGAACTGGTCTACCAAATCATTGTCTTCACCAAGCGTACTGGTTCTATTTCCTCAACTCTTTCATTTCCTCATTACTGTGTTGTGTGCTTGTCATATCTGTGTTTGAAGACTTTCTCAATTTCCTCAGTTCAATTTCTTCAGTCTGTTTGTCTTCATCCTGTGCTATAATGTGTTTACGCTTTCTGTACTCTGTGTTTGTCTTCATTTCATCATGATGACCATGCCTATGTTCTGCTATGCTTACTCTTGAGTACTTGTTCTGCTGCAAGTAGTTCTTCGCTAAGGAATTTCCTCACCCGCAAATTCCTCAGCGAAGAATTCATAAAAATCGCCTATTCACCCCCACTCTAGTCGATATAACACACTTTCATAATCCCTCCAAGAAGCAATCCAAGCACCGACGTCAGCGGCGCCGCTCTAAGTCCCGCCATAGCAGCGATACCGGCCCAAGAGACAATAATGCTCCGGATAGTGCCGAAGACGACGACAATCCCCTCCAGCCAGATCTCGAGCGGGAGGATGAACAAGCTAGCCCTCCAGAACAGGCAGCAGACGGAGAATCAGAGGATGACAATTACATGCCTCTCTCCGAAGACGAAGTGAGCCTCGGCGACGAAGAATTTATCGTGCCTGAGGATCCTGTCGACCAAGAGCGCTTCAAGCGCCGGCTTATAGCCACAGCAAATAGCCTAAAGAAAAAGCAACAACAGCTTCGAGCTGATCAAGATCTGCTAGCGGATAGATGGACTGAAGTCCTGGCGGCCGAGGAATACGAACTCGAGCGCCCAACCAAGAGTTACCCAAAGCGCAAGTTGCTACCCCAACTCGAGGAGGAAGCATTGAAACCAACACCAGCGTATGATGCGGCTGATCGGCCACCTCGTGGCCGAGACAGAGGGGCATACCAGCCCGAAGTCCAGCCCGCACCCCGCCGCCATTCAAACAAAAATACCAAGGCCCGGGGCAACACACGGGACCTGCGAGACGTATTGGAAAACAAAGCAGGACGTGCGAGATCGATCTACGGATCACGGGGGCGCGCCCCAACGCGGGATGATGACTGTCACGCTGGATATACTAAAAGAAAATACGGTCGGGCCGAATACAGCAGACAAGACTCATATGAACTGCGCCGTGATATAGCCCGGCACAGAGGCGCCGCACACCCCCTATGCTTCACTGATGAAATAATGGATCACGAATTCGCAGAGGGTTTTAAACCCGTAAACATTGAATCATATGATGGTACAACAGACCCCGCGGTATGGATCGAGGATTTCCTCCTCCACATCCACATGGCTCGCGGTGATGATCTACATGCCATCAAGTACCTCCAACTAAAACTCAAAGGACCAGCTCGACATTGGTTGAATAGCTTGCCAGCAAACTCCATTGGTAGTTGGCAGGATTTGGAAGATGCATTCCTTGACAACTTCCAAGGCACTTTTGTGCGACCACTGGATGTTGATGACTTGAGCCATATAACTCAGCAACCAGGGGAATCGGCCAGGAAATTCTAGACCCGGTTCCTCACTAAGAAGAACCAAATTGTCGATTGTCCGGATGCAGAGGCCTTAGCGTCATTTAAGCATAATATCCGTGACGAGTGGCTCGCCCGGCACCTCGGCCAGGAGAAGCCGAAGTCTATGGCAGCACTCACGACACTCATGACTCGCTTTTGTGCGGGCGAGGATAGCTGGCTGGCTCGCAGCAACAACACATCAAGAAGTCATGGCAGTTCAGATGCCAAAGATAGTAACGGCAGACCACGTCGCAATAGACACAACCGCCGCAACAACAGTGACAATGCCAAAGACATGGCAGTCAATGCAGGATTTAGTGGCTCTAAATCCGGTCAGCGGAAGAAGCCGTTCAAAAGAAGCAACCCGGGCCCGTCCAGTTTGGACCGCATACTCGATCGCTCGTGTCAAATTCACGGCACCCCCGATAAGCCAGCCAATCACACCAACAGAGAATGCTGGGTGTTCAAACAGGCCGGCAAGTTGAATACTGAAAACAAGGAAAAGGGGCTGCATAGCGACGATGAGGAGGAGCCCCGGCCGCCGAGCACAGGAGGACAGAAGAAATTTCCTCCCCAAGTGAAAAAGGTGAACATGATATACGCAACCCATATTCACAAGAGGGAACGGAAGCGTGCACTAAGGGACGTCTATGCGATGGAGCCAGTCGCCCCAAAGTTCAACCCATGGTCTTCTTGTCCGATCACTTTCGATCGCAGGGACCACCCCACTATTATCCATCATGGCGGTTTTTCCGCATTGGTCCTTGATCCCATCATCGACGGATTTCACCTCACCCGAGTCATTATGGACGATGGCAGCAGCCTGAACCTGCTTTATCAGGATACAGTGCGCAAAATGGGTATAGATCCCTCGAGGATCAAACCCACTAAAACCACCTTTAAAGGTGTCATCCCAGGTGTAGAGGCCCGTTGCATGGGCTCAATCACATTGGAAGTGGTCTTCGGATCTCCAGACAACTTCCGAAGCAAGGAGTTAATCTTCGATATCGTCCCGTTCTGCAGTGGCTATCAGGCACTGCTCGGGCGAACCGCATTTGCCAGATTCAATGCGGTACCGCATTATGCATACCTCAAGCTCAAAATGCCAGGGCCTCGTGGGGTTATAATAGTCAATGGAAACATAGAATGCTCACTCCGCACGGAGGAGCACATTGCGGCCCTCGCAGCAGAAGCACAAAGCAGCCTTTTAAAGCAAACCGCCAATTCGGCGATAAATCCCCCAGACACCTTCAAGCGAGTCCGGAATAATCTGCAACAGGATCGCCTGGCACGTTCAGAGCTCGCCTAGCAATTCGGCCCCCGTCCTAGTCCCAGTCAAGCGACGAAATCTGTGCCGCGCGTACATAATTACGCACTAAAAACACCATGGGCATAGGCGGGGGCACGGCCAAGGCACGTCCCACAATGCGGCTCAACCGCCCAGGGGCTGCATACCTTTATCATTTTCTCTCTTTCAGGACCTTACTCTCTGGAACCCCTTTTCGGCAGTCTGATTGTTGGATGCATTACGGGAAGGAAATACCAAGGAACAAGAAGCTCTGACGTACAAGGGAATCCTGTAGCGACCCGACCCGAATGGATCAAGTCTCTGTGCTTAAGTGTCATCCCTGGATCGGTATGCTGACACACACAGTACTCGAGGATTTATAACAGAGGTAAATCACATGTATAAAGTAACGTAAATACTATTACCTCAATCCAAATAGCGGAAGTAACAAGGTTGTGGATTCCCATCAACACCAACGGCAAAGTTGAGTGTAGAAATCATAACCCTAACGTATCTCTTACTCGTCGTAAGATATCCTGCAACATGAAACGTTGCAGCCCGAAAACGGGTCAGTACATTGAATGTACTGGCAAATTCACACCATAGAGAAATTATGAACAAAGGCTATCACTACATGCATATATGGCTGGTGGAAAAGCTCTATGGTTATAATGTTTTTGCGAAAAGCCAATTTTTCCCTACTGCAAAGGAATAAATTTTATTTAACTATCATGGTGGTTGTGAAACATTGAGAAGGTACCTCCAACTCAATCCCAATTAAGTGTCATCATTAACCCAGCAAAATTAATTAAAAGTAACATGATGAGATCAACGGGATAATCCAAGAACTAGATACTCAAGTTGTCCATAACCGGGGACACGGCTAATCATGATCAGTTTGTACACTCTGCAGAGGTTTGTGCACTTTTCCCACAAGACTCGATCGCCTCCGCTTGATTCTCGCACTGCATGATGTTTGAGAAATGAATGACCGAGACACAGTCTTTCAGAAACAGTCACTCTCTACTCTGGATGGACCGGTACACCTACTTTCCCCTACATCTGCTAGTCCACCTCTTCAAGAGATCCTGTAACCTACTCAGCTATGCTAGAGCCCATAATAGCTTGCGGCTGCACACGGAAGTTTCTAGCATGAAATATCTTATGATCCCTTTGAGCCTGGGTGGCGGACCTTATACATACAGACAACACTGGGTTCTCCAGGTGCCTCAATCCACCCAGATGTGAGTTTTAGTTTCCACCTTAAGTTGAACCATTATTAAACAACTCACATCTGTCATGTATCACTCAAACCCAATTAACGTCTACGAGCATAGCATGGCATTAATAAAAGCAACGTAGAAGTAACTCCCAAGGGTTTGATAAGAAAACAGGTAATAGGTACTACCTCAACTACTTCCCAGTACCCACAATTTAATTAGACCCTAATCATGCAATGTGTTTGAGGAAAACAGATCTAATGCAATAAAAACTGGGTATGAACGGGGTATGATCAAAGTGTGAACTTGCCTGCAATGTTGATGAAGATGATTCGCACTCAAAACTCTTGATAGATCTATTCGTCTCACTCCGGTCAATCTATCGAGAGCAAGCAATAGTAACCACACATAAGCAATCACTCAAAAGATCGAAGAAGACGATTCGGGAAATATCAAAACCAAGCAAATAACTCTTGCAACATAAAACAATTTCTAACAGTACCAAAATTGTATGAATTTGGCCTTATCAGAAAGTTTAGGTCAAGAGCTTCGATTTGCAAAAAGAATCAACTCAAACGGAGTTACGGAACTTAAGTTATGAACAAAAAAAGTTTGAATACAAATCTGTTTGAATTCAAATTTTAAAACTTTCAAAAACATGTTTAAGTTGTTTTACTGGATAGAGGGGATCATAACGAAGACGTGGGCGTTGGTTTCATTGGATTTGGACAAACGAGTAAAAAGATGTGGTCGTTTGAAAATCAAGGACTAATCTGCAAATAAAATATTTACGGATAGGTCCCTGGCATAAATAAACAGAAAAAGAAAAATTTAAATAGCGAACGTTCGTTTATAAGACCTAACCAGTGGACGTTCGCAGTTTAGAAAAACCTAACAAAACAGAACTAGGTTTTTTTAATAAAACCAAAACAAAGAAAAAAATAAACCGGGGCGGTTCACGGGTTTATACCGGCTCGGGCAAATAAACCGGCGGCAGCGGCGGTTCCGGCGAGATGGCGCGGGGCTCCGGCGAGGGCGGCGAGGTGGCTCCGGTCGTCGGGGAAGGCGGCGAAGACACGGGAGGGGGCGGCGTGGAGCGGTGGGTGCGGTGGCGGCGACGGCGGCGGTCGTCGGCGGCGGGAGTGGTGGCTTCGGGCGGCGGAGCTTCGGCGGATCTCGCCGGCGGCGGCGAGATGCGGGAGGGGCGGCGGCGGGAGCAGAGGGGAGAGAGAGGTCGGGGCCCGGCTTTTAAAGGGCCCGGGGAGGGCGGTGGCGTGGGGAAGGGGCGGCCAGTGGCGGGACGGCGCCGGACTCCGGGAGGAGTCCCGGTTGGGGACGACGGGCGAGGCGGCGCGGAGCTGGGCCTTGGCCTGGCTTCGGCTGGGCCGGCCCAGTTCGGCGAGGGAATTGTTTTTTTTTACAGATAAACAAAAATAATAAAAACAAAAGAAAAATAAAATATTATATAGGCATATAATATATCAAAATTTTCAAAAAAAGATTTCCTACAACGTGGACATTTTTGTAAAGTCAAATAAAATCCACACAAATTTTAATAAATCAAACAGTGCTACTGCCTTAATAAAATCCAATAAAAATCATTTTTAAAAATACCAAAATGGTTTCAAATTTATTTTTCTCCAATTTTCTGATGTAGGGAATCATGTTACCCTATTTTCTGTATAATTTGTTTTTGGGGAAAAATAATTTGAATAAAACTCAAATAACTCCAATATTGAAAAATAATTTCAATGGGACTTTGAATAAATCCTTTGAAACTCCCAACTCATATTTCATTTGTTTTGAAGAAGTCATATTATCTTCTCTCGTGAAAATCATTGAGTTGCCTAAAGTTTCAGAATTGGAAAAAATATTCTCGAATGAAATTCAAATACTTTCAACACCCCTTTTTATTTAAATAAATGGAAGAAGTCATGCCATCTTCTCTCGAGGGTTTTGTGGTGAAAAGAATTTGAATTCATGGAGATCATAAAAGCAAAATGAAAGTTTGGGAAAGTCCTTTTATTCCCTCTCATTTAACTTCCAAAAGATTTCGAATTCCACTCACTTTCAGTCAATCAATCAAACAATCAATCCAATCTATCTGTTTATTATAACATTCCAAAATTTAGAATTTTGGGATGTTACAAATCCCCAGGTGGTCTCTGATAACGATCAAAATACCTATTTTAAATACCCATACGCAGCTTGCCCTTGGATAGAACATGTCAAATAGTCCTATTTTTTGCTTATTGCACTTCTTGTATACGTACGCTTCGACGTATTATTTAATAACAATGCATAGCGTTAGTCTATTATTGCATTACCCTTTCTTTTTTTTCCTTGTGTGCTTATTTACGACAAATTGCACCAGTACATTCTGGTACGACCAATATGCCAGGGGCTTTAGTATACCCCATAAATACGGCGTGAGAAGTCCGAACACTTTCGACAGTGCGGCACCCCGAACTTATAGCACTATATGCATCAGCTCCGAATCATGTCTTGGGTCAATAGTTGGGTTTGCCCGACTCTCATGTTTTGGCACCTTACGTTCCGCAATATCGGCTAAGGTAGCACTGGGAGAACTACTGCGATTGTGTCCTGGTTCTTCCGGACGAGCACCTCAGTAGAGAAAGCCGAAAATTGACTGTCATGATAAGGCGAGAGTTGGTCGCTGTTCAAGAGGTCTCAAGTCCTTAAAGACTTTTTCCGCTTTGGGCAAGGAGTCGGCCTTGCCCGACTTAGACGTATATAGCGCCCCAAATTCGGCCTTCCGAATACTAGGGGCTTCGGCAAAATTTAAAATTGTAGACTTATATGGCTAAGTGAGAGTAATAAAGCCTTATAGTCTGATTGCCTGGTTCGTTGTGCTGAACACCTCCTTCGAAGGATCCAAATTGGGATAAAGAGTGCTCAGGTTTATCCCGAACACCTCAGTACTAGTTACATGGGGGCAGATGCCGACGACTGGCCAACTCTCAGATTTTATAAACGGCCGCACAGAAGGTAATATTTTAAATTCACAAGCGTTGCATAGCGCAAATGAATTCATTTCATATTATAGGATCACATGAGTACATTTATTCAAATATTACATCCTTAGCACACTCATCCGCCACAAGGCGAGCACCCTTTAGGACACTTTCATAATACTTTTCAGGGTGGTGATGCTCCTTGCCCTCCGGCGGCCCCTCCTTCACCAGCTTTTCGGCGTCCAGCTTCGCCTAGTGCACCTTCGCCCGGGCAAAAGCCCTACGCACACCCCCGATGCAGACGGGTCGCTTTATAACTTCAAACCGTGGGCAGACATTCGCAAGCCGCCTCACCAGACCGAAGTAGCTACCGGGAAGGGACTCGCCAGGCCACATCCGGACTATAAGACCCCGCATGGCCTGTTCGGCCGCCTTGTGAAGCTCGACCAGTTGCTTCAACTGGTCACTCAAGGGCATTGGGTGTTCGATCCCAGTATACTGAGACCAGAACAACTTCTCCATCGAGCTCCCCTCCTCGTCCCGATAGAACTCCGCGGCATCTGACACACTGCGGGGTAGATCTGCAAACGCTCCTGGAGAGCTCCGAACTCGGGTAAGTAAAAAGAAAGTTTCCTTCACATGCTTGCTTTGCATAATGAATGCCTTACCCGCCGCTATCTTCTTAACCGCCTCAATCTCCTAGAGGGCCTTTTGGGCTTCGGCCTTGGCATGTTTTGCGCTTTCGAGGGCCTTTGCAAGCTCGGACCCTTGCATCTTAGAGTCAAGCTCCAAGGCCTCGTGTTTCTTGAGAGCCTGGAGCTCTTGCTGCACCTCGCCTACTCGGGCCTCTTGTTTCTCTCGCTCAATGCGCTCCTTGGCCGCTTTGTCTTCGGCCTCAGATAGTGCCTTTTGGAGGGCCACCAGTTTGGTCGTGGCGCCTAGCAAAATTCATGACGATCCTATTATTCCAAAACCAATTTTTTTCTTTATCAATATACAAACAGGGTATCACTTACCTTTGTTCTCTTCGAGCTGCCTCTTGGTAAGGCCAAGCTCTTCCGTGGACCGCTCAAGGTCCCGCTTCAGTGCGGCGACCTCAGCAGTACGAGCGGCCGCGGCCAGCAGTGAAGCCTACTTATTCACATAGACACATTTTGATTAGATTCCTGCGATTATTATTTGATCCTCTATTCGGCCTTTCTTCGCGAACACCAAACAGAGCATCAGGGGCTACTGTCTATGCGGTAACATTCTCTTATAATCTGGTTACTTACCTCAAAGCCTGTTAGGAGGCTGGCACAGGCTTCAGTCAGTCTGCTCTTGGCGGACTGAACCTTCTTGACCACCGCACTCATAATAGTGCGGTGCTCTTCATCAATGGAAGCGCCGCGAAGCACTTCCAGCAAGTTGTCCAATGCCTCTGGATGAATAGCGGCCATCGGTGCAGACGGCTTGCCCCCTTAGCAAGGGGTCGCCGGATAGAATCCGGAACCACTAGAGGTTCCGGCGCCGTATTCGGCTTGGGGCTAGACTTGCTGCCCCCGGCGTTAGGGCCCAAAGGAGTCTTGCCCCTCGTGCACCCAGCGCTTGGAATGTCGCCTTGAAGCGCCTCCGGAACTGTCTCCCCTTGGTTCAGTCCCCTTTGAGACAACACCTCGGCGTCGTCCGTAGGGCGGGGGGAGGAGGCGATCGGGACTAAATCGCTGTTCATATCCGACGGGCCCAGAGAATCATCTGACGAAGATACGTCGATGTGGGCTCGGGATGGGCTGCGTAATCATGCGCGGTGTGATAAGAAATAGTACAATAAGACGTACCAAGAATTGTTAGGGTATCCGGATACTCACGACTTCGCCAAGCGCTTGTCCCTGGGCAACCACTCCTCTTCGCTTAAAGCAGCCATCGTGGAGCAGTCCGGGAGGAGGGTCCTTCCCTTCTTGGTCCCTTCGGCCTCCCCTGATGGGGAGGCCTTCCTTTTCTTGTCCCCCCCCCAGCTGGGTGGGGAGAACTTTCCTCTTCTTCCTCCTTGTTTTCATGGGAGGAGTGCGCCTCGGTGTTTTCGGACGATGAGTCCAATATAACCATACGCCGGAGACCCTTCCTGGTCCCCGTGGCCTTCTTCTTGGCCTTCTTCTCCGACACCTCATAAGGCACCGGAACCAGCATCTCCGTTAGGAGAGCATCTACTGGATCTTCGGGCAGGGGAGCCGAACAATCGATCTGCTCCGCTGTCGCTACCCAGTCCTGTTAAATGGCGTGGAGGCTTAGATCCCGCGCGTGGTTATACTAGGGAAAAGAACATCTTATGAGATGTAAAAGGCTTACCGGATTGGCAGGACGCTTTGCGCTGAGTCTGCGGTCCTCGGTAAGGGGAGGAGGTACCTCGGCGCCCTTGAACAGCACCCTCCAGACGTCCTTGTGCGTCGTGTCGAAGAGCTCTCGCAGCGTCTGGTGCTCGGCCGGGTCAAACTCCCACAAATTGAATGCCCGTCTTTGACACGGGAGGATCCGGCGGGAGAGCATGACTTGGACCACGTTGACGAGCTTGATTTTCTTGCTCATCATGTTTTTGACGCATGTCTGGAATCCGGTCAGCTCTACCGAGGAACCCCAGGATAGGCCCTTCTCTTCCGAGGAGGTGAGCCACATGGGGATTCTGGGTCGAAATTTGGGGGCCGCCACCCAGTTGGTGTCGCGTGGCTCGGTGATGTAGAACCAACCCGATTGCCACCCCTTTATGGTCTCCACATAGGAGCCTTCGAGCCAGGTGACGTTAGGCATTTTGCCCACCATGGCGCCTCCGCACTCCGCTTGCTGGCCGACCACCACCTCCGGTTTAACGTTGAAGGTCTTTAGCAACAGGCCGAAGTGGGGCTTGATGCGGAGGAAGGCCTCGCACACGATGATAAACACCGAGATGTTGAGGATGAAATTGGGGGCCAGATCGTGAAAGTCCAGCCCGTAGTAGAACATGAACCCGCGGACAAACGGGTGGAGGGGAAATCCCAGTCCGCGGACGAAGTGGGTAAGGAAAACCACCCTCTCATGGGGTTCTGGAGTAGGGACGATCTGCCCCGCATCTGGCAGCCGGTGTGCGATATCCACGGCCAGATATCCTGCTCCCCGTAGCTTTGTGATGTGCTCCTCCGTAACGGAGGAGACCATCCACTTGCCTCCCGCTCCTGACATGCTTGGAGTGGTTTGAGGAAGAAATGCGAACTTGGGTGCTGGAGCTCGAGTGTGCAAGAATGGATGAGCAAGGAGGAAGATGGCGTGGGTAAAAAGAGGAATCCCTGTCCCTTTATAAGGGCGGAAGAAACTATATGCCTCCCCACCTACCTGGTAAATTTTCTTATTCCCCAAGCGCCGTAATTGATGGCACGGTTGGGTTACCCACACCCGTATTGATGAGAATCCCGTGATAAGGGGACACGATCTCTGCTTCGACAAGACGTGACAAGAAAACCGCCTCGCAATGTGTGCAGTAGCTGGTTGAGAAAAGCGGTATGAATAATGACCGGGCCGTGGTATGATGTCATGCTGCTAAATGTGTCAGCGGATTAGATTTGTGGAAATATTATTCTCTCTACGGTGGTATGTGGAATTTGTTTTGCAGAGCCGGACACTGTTCTTGTGTTCAAAGTCTTCTATGGAGTATTCGGAGGAGGAACCCGCCTTGCAATGCCGAAGACAATCTGCGCGCCGGACTCATCATCATTGAAGCCTGGTTCAGGGGCTACTGAGGGAGTCCTGGATTAGGGGGTCCTCAGACAGCCGGACTATATCCTTTGGCCGGACTGTTGGACTATGAAGATACAACATTGAAGACTTTGTCCCGTGTCCGGATGGGACTCTCCTTGGCGTGGAAGGCAAGCTTGGCAATACGGATATGTAGATCTCCTCCCTTGTAACCGACTCTGTGTAACCCTAGCCCCCTCCGGTGTCTATATAAACCGGAGGGTTTAGTTCGTAGGACAACAACAATCATACCATAGGCTAGCTTCTAGGGTTTAGCCTCTATGATCTCGTGGTAGATCAACTCTTGTAATACTCATATCATCAAGCTCAATCAAGCAGGAAGTAGGGTATTACCTCCATCGAGAGGGCCCGAACCTGGGTAAACATCGTGTCCCCCGCCTCCTGTTACCATCCGCCTTAGACGCACAGTTCGGGACCCCCTACCCGAGATCCGCCGGTTTTGACACCGACACTCCCCAGGTTCTTATGCCCTGGTATTGGATGCCACCCTTGCAACGGAGAGGCGAGCTGCTCGTTTCTCCCAGATTCTGATAGACGGCGGTAGTAGCATCAACATCCTTTACCGCGACACCATGGAGAAGCTGAAGATCAAAGAGAAGCAGCTACTGCCCAGTCGGACTGTGTTTCATGGCATTGTGCCCGGCTTGTCCTGCTCACCAATCGGCAAAGTCAAGATAGATGTCCTCTTCGGAGACAAGGATCATTTCCGACGAGAAGCGATTTGGTTTGAGGTGGTTGACCTGGAGAGTCCTTACCATGTGCTCCTAGGCCGGCCTGCCCTAGCCAAGTTTATGGCTGTGCCTCATTACGCCTACCTCAAGATGAAGATGCCAGGGACCAAGGGCATTATCATGATCAATGGGGACTATGAGAAGTCGTCCGCCTTTGCTGCTGCCAGCAGCCGGCTGGCCGAGTCCCTTGTGATTGCGGCTGAGAAGAAGCTCCTCGACCGGGTGGTGGCCATGGCCGGTGTCGATGTCAAAACCGGCGGATCTCGGGTAGGGGGTCGCGAACTGTGCGTCTAGGATCGATGGTAACAGGAGACGGGGGACACAATGTTTACCCAGGTCCGGGCCCTCTCTATGGAGGTAATACCCTACTTCCTGCTTGATTGATCTTGATGAATATGAGTGTTAGAAGAGTTGATCTACCACGAGATCATAATGGCTAAACCCTAGAAGTCTAGCCTATGAGTATATGGTCATGAATCTCTGTCCTATCCAGACTATGCTCTCCGGTTTATATGGACACCGGAGAGATCTAGGGTTACATGAGGTCGGTTACATAGGAGGAAATCTTCATAATAGGTCGCCTAGCTTGCCTTCCACGCCAAGTAGAGTCCAATCAGGACACGGGCATAGTCTTCGGTCTTCATGTCTTCACGGCCCATCAGTCCGGCCCATGGATAACAGGTCGGACGCCCGAGGACCCCTTAGTCCAGGACTCCCTCAGTAGCCCCTGAACCTGGCTTCAATGATGAGGTGTCCGGTGCGCAGATTGTCTTCGGCATTGCAAGGCGGGTTCCCTTCTTCCGAACTCCAGGATAGTCTTCGGACGTGATGATTGTATCCGGACCTGTTACATACCATGCACAACCGCAGAGAGAATATATATCTTACACGAGTTCCATCCGCTGACAGCTTCCTATAATGTGACAGGACGTCCGTTCGGTCACAATTTCGAACCGTTTATCCCATGTTTCAAGATGTGGTTGCTATTGGCACGTCTTGTCGAAGCAGAGATCGTGCCCCCTTATCGTGGGATTCTCATCAATGCGGGCATGGGTAACCCAACGGTGCCGTTTACACAGCCCTTGGGAACAGGCGAATCTCAAGGCGAGTGAGGAGGCGTTTTATATTTGCTGCATTTATAAGGAGATAAGGATTCCCCCTTCCTCTTCTCGCGCTTTCTCTTTGTCTCTGCCTTCCCCATCTCGAGCTCCAGCGCCCCAGTTTCAATCTCCTTTCCACTCCAGCAACCATGTCCGGATCTGGTGGTCAGGGCAAATGGATGGTCTCCTCCGTCACGGAGGAGGACATTACTGAGCTCCGGGCGGCCAGATATTTGGCGAAGGAGATCGCCCATCGTCTACCGGCCGAGGGACAGATCGTCCCTACGCCGGAGCCCACAGAGAGGGTGGTATTCCTCCCCCATTTCTTCCGCGGGCTAGGCTTTCCACTCCACCCCTTCGTCCGCGGGTTAATGTATTATTACGGGGTAGATTTCCATGATCTGTCCCCGAATTCCTTCCTCAACATCTCGGTGTTTATCTTCGTGTGCAAGGCCTTCCTCTGCATCCAACCCCACTTTGGGCTATGGCTCAAAGTCTTCAACGTGAAGCCGAAGGTGGTGGATGGCCGGCACGCGGAGTGCGGAGGGGCAATTGTGAGCAAATTGTCCAACATCTCCTGGCCCAAAGGCACCTTTGTGGATACGGTAAAGGAGTGGCAGAAGCAGTGGTTCTACATCATAGAACCACGCGGCACCACCTGGGCCGCAGCTACCGAATTCCGCTCCGGCGCTCCTATGCGACTCACCTCCTGGTTCGAGAAGAGTCCGGACTGGTGTTCTCCTAACGAGCTGATAGCGCTGCAGACGCGCGTTCAGAGCATGGTAACCAAGAGCGTCAAGCTTGTTGATGTGATCCAGGTGATATTAGTTCGCCGGACCCTTCCATGCCAGCGCCGAAGCCGCTCGCTGTGGGAGTTCAATCCAAAGAAGCACCGAACCCTGACGAGGCTCTTCGAGACTACGCACAAAGGCGCATGGAAATTGCTCTTCAAGGGCAATGAAAAACCACTGGCCACGGATTCAGACCATGGCCACGATTGTACACACCCCGCCAGCAAGGTATGTTATTTCAAATGAGCCCTCAACCTAATTGTTTCGAGGATGATGTCTGAGCTTTTATTACTGCTCTTTCAGGACTAGACGGAGAGGGCGAAGCGGATCCAGTGTTCGGCTCCGCTACCTGTCGGCGTCCTGGGAACGGGGGTCCCCAGACTTGCCTGCCTGCGGCCCACGGCGTGGTTGAGCTAGCAGGCCGTACGGCCCATCTTCATCGACGAGGCATCCAAGACCCTCGCGAGGCGAACGACGCAAGACCTCCTCAGGAGCGGCCAAGCCAGGCAGGCTCATGAGGAACGGAGATATCAAGGCGGGGCAAACCTCACGAGGCTCTCGTGACGTGAGCCATGACGATCGACACCAGGCGGGCGCCAGGCAGGCGCCAGCGCATGCAGCGTCCTTGTTTCCTCTTTGGTGCTAAGGAGGCCAGTGCAGGTGAGGAGTACCGAGGCATCACGCAAAGGTTGCTATATTGGTGCAACGAGACCAAGACCAGGAGGACGGCAAGACGGAGGTCATCGTGGAGCCCAAGACGGCGTCACCACCAGAGCCTTTTGCAGGCGAAGACTGCTTTTGTTAGGATCGCTTGTACTAGCTATCCCCTTCAAATTTGCCCGCCATTGTTGGTTCCCTTCCCGCTCAATATTTGGGAAGAGGACCAGGGCCTATATAAGTAGAGCTAGCCACCACCGTAGGGGCATCGAGCAGTTCACCCAGCTCTCACCCGCTGAGTCACCAAGCACAAGAACACCTCAACCTTAGGAGGCTATTCTTCCCCTTGTACTGTTCATCATCAGCCCAAGAGGCAATCCACCACCACCACACTGGAGTAGGGTATTACACCACAACGGTGGCCCGAACCAATATAAATCCCGTGCCTCTCTGTGTTGCGATTTCGTCGAGTTCGTCCGCGAGATCTTAGCGAGCTAGGGCGTAGATCAGTAGGAGGGAAACACTTCGCACGCACCCCAGTGTTTGAACCTTAAGGTTTGCCGGAACCCCACATCCGACATTTGGCATGCCAGGTAGGGGTGCGTCATAGCTTCCCTTACATCAGTTCGTCGCTCCGTCGCTCTGTCGTCTCCATGGCGGACGCTCGCCGTTCTTGAGCTGAGCGTCGGGCTGCCCTCACCGCCCGTGTTGCTCAGACGGCTCCCATCGGCAGGCCACCTCGTCGTTCTCCGTCTCCCGCTGCCACCGGCCCGGCGGGGAACGAGCAGCAGGCGTCCTCGCTGCATCCTTTGGTGCGGCAGGACGGCCGCACCGCGACACCATCGCTAACCCCGGCCAGTTCTTCGTCTCACGCACGCCGTGCTCCCATGGAGGCGCGGGCCGTGCTCCTTGCGGCAAACGAACTCCTGCACTACCGCCCCGTCGACGACCTCTACGAGGAGTGGCTCGACCGCGTCGCCAAGCTCGTCTGTGCCGCAGGGGGCTCCCCGGTGTCGTCCCTCTCTACCTCACCCTCAGCCAGCCACGGGCGATGAGGCCCATGGCGCGCCTCCGCCACCTCTGCCCCAAGACGGCGCCTTGGCACCAAGGCGCGCGGCCCCATGGCGTGATCCACCATGCCCGGTGCCCGTGCGCGAGGAAAGAAGCTGCCAAGAAATCCCACGGCCGCGAGAAGCTGCACCTGCGCTCCTCGCACCGCCTCGTCAGGACCGCGTGCCGCCCGCAGCGGCGCCGCGCGGACCTCGTCAAGACCAAGCTCCACCTCCGAGGCGAGCACCAGCGACCACAGCTGGCTACCGCGCCTTCATCCCCGAGCTGCGTAGCGTCGCCTGGCCGGGCAAGTTCAAGTCGGACCTGCCTCCTCGCTACGACGGCACCGCCGACCCCGTGTTGTTCCTGCAGCTCTACGAGCTGAGCATCGAAGCAGCCAACGGCGATGAGAAAGTCATGGCGAACTGGTTTCCCATGGCTCTCAAATATGGGGCCCGCTCCTGGCTCCTGAACTTGCAGCACGGCTCGATCTCCTCCTGGGACGCGATGCGCGACCGCTTCGTCGCCATCTTCCAGGGCACTCACGACCGCTCGCCGGCCGCGGGTGACCTACGCCGCATCAAGCAACAACCGGGAGAGACCCTCCAAAAGTACATCCACCGATTCAACAACAGCCGCCTCAAGATCCCCAAGGTCATGGACGAGGCCATCATCTCCGCGTTCTCCGACGGCGTCCGCGACGTCAAGATGAAGGAAGAGCTCGCTATCCATGAGGAGCTCTGCACATCTCAGGAGCTGTTCAACCTGGCAACCAAGTGCGCAAGAGCTGAGGAGGGGCACCTCTCTCTCCTCGAGCTGCCAGCTGCCAGAGCGGAAGAGAAGAAGGCCAAGGCCAAGGATGTGAAGTGCAAGGAGGTAGTGGTGCTCGCAGCGGAGCCCGACACCAAGCGGGGCAGAGATCAGCTCGAGTCATCCAAGAACGGCCGACCGTTCTGCGCCTTCCACAACTTGCACACCCACAACACCAGCGACTGTCAAGAGCTCAGAGCCATACGGGAAGGATGCTTCGGTCGATGCCCCGAGCGCAACGACCGGGGCTACGGCCGTGGAGGAGGACGTGGAGGCGGACGCTGGGACGACCGTGGCCCGTGCCAGGAGTGGCGCGATAGGCATCGTGAGGACCGCTGGCAGGACCATCCTCGCGAGGGCGCTTGGAGGGACCAGCCTCGCGAGGATCGCCCCCAAGGCAACACCGGTCTTCCCCCGCTGCCGCCGCTGAGAAGGAACGACGACCACCATCAGGACGAGGGGGCTGGGGGCTTCCAGGAGCCGCGTGCAATCGCATGCATCTTGGGCGGCGCCCAGGCCCCAGCCTCTCGGCGCATCTTCAAACAGTTCGCTCGCGAGGTGAACGCGGTGCTTCCCAAGCTCGAGGCCATGCGCCTGCTCAAGTGGTCCCAATGCACCATCACATTCAACTCGGCAGATCAGCTCAAGTGCACGGCCACTACCGGCGCCCTCCCGATGTTGTGTTCCCCAATCATCAGCAATGTGCAGGTTACCAAGACCCTCATCGATGGCGGTGCAGGGCTCAACATCCTGTCCGTTGACACGTTCGACAATCTCCAAGTGCCATACGAGCAGCTCCAGCAAACCAAACCTTTCTCAGGAGTGACCGACAGCTCCACCACACCGATAGGGCAAGTCCGCCTGCCTGTCACCTTCGGCGAACGCAAGAACTACCGCACCAAGCTCATCGACTTCGACATCGCGCACATCCGCCTACCGTACAATGCCATCCTCGGGTATCCGGCCCTGGCCAAGTTCATGGCGGACACCCACCACGGCTACAACGTCCTCAAGATGCCGGGAAGCGGAGGAATCATCATGGTCCCGTGTGAAGAAAGAGATGCGGTGTGCTCCCTTGAGCGCGCCTTCCAAGCTGCAGCAATCGACGACCCCGACAGCAGAAGTGAGGACCCTCCGGAGGCCATCCCCAAGAAGAAGAAGCTGTGCCGCGCAGGACCTCAGGAGGATGGCGACGCGGCAGGAGCCTCATCAGGATCAGCGTCCGTCCAAGGGGCGCCTTCCTCCATCGCATAGGAAGGCGCGCCCAACGCCCTCCTCGGACAGGGCTCGGGGGCTCTCTTCTGGAGGGGCTCAGACCTTGCCAACCTCACGAGGGAGGCGCTTGGGCACCAATTGGAGGCGTGCTTCGCGGCACGTGACCCTCAGGAGAGCACAGGGCAAGGAGTGCCCACCACTCAGGAGTTCATCACCAAGACCACTCAGGAACTGCAAGAAGCAAGAGCCATACGCGGCGACAGCCGCTCGCGAGGCGCAGCTCCGCATCCTGGCGAGGATGCTGGGCTGCGTGTCTGCATCGACGTCCCAGGGATCAACAGGGCCGCATCTCAGGAGCGCTTCTGGCCATCGCGTGTGGGCCGCTGCGAGGGCCCGCCACACAGCTACGTTCGCATGCCCTTCGGCTTGCCGAGCGTGGCGTCAGCCTATCAGCGCAACATGCGGCGTGTCCTGGCGGCTCAGGAGGCCAGGTACCACGCCGTCCTGGAGGAGATGGAGATGGTCCTCAGGGAACCTCCCGAGCCCCCAGAGCCTCCCGAGGCTCAGGGCTCCGGTGGCTCATGAGGAGTCACTCCTTCGACGCACGCCTTCAGCTGCACCAACTCTACTTCGTCTACAGAACCAGGTGACATCTTCCAAGCTCGTTTAGCTGGGAGCGCCCCTCGGGCTGCATTATTCCCAGGCCACATGGGTCCGTCCCTGTGGCATGTATCCCTTTTGTTTATGTCTTTAGCTTACCTTGCTGGGGGCGCCCCACGGGCTGCATCATCCCCAAGCCGCTCGGGCCGGACCCAGTGGTATGTATCTTCCTGCATTTACCTAAGCTGATGTGCTTTCCATGCTTAACCTGCCCACGGCTATCACCTGCTCGATCATCACCTCCCACGGGGCCACCTCATAGGCACGGCGCTGGTGCATGGGTCCGTCCCTGCCACATCGACAAATCTGAGCGGTCGAGCTCTGGCTCGCGGCATGCCCCACGCACGTCACCTCACCAGGCCCTCAGTGCCTTCACTTCATCCAAAGCAACCAGCGGCAGGCTGACAGCTATAACGGCGAACCATGTTTCTACTTGTGCCTGTTCACAGGGATCCCATGGGAAGGATAGTAGGCGGCACCGCGAGTCTCCTTTCCCTTGTGCAATTCGCTTGCGCGTTTAAAGGGGGGCTCCTGAGCATCGCGACTCGGGAGCTCTTACTGGATCTCCATCCCTCACCCCCTGGCCTTGCACACGGCATCGCGACCTGGCATACTAGCGGCGGCTGAGCTCGCTCGAGGGCCGGGACCTGAGGACGCAGAGCGTTAAGGAGAGCATGGGGAGGGAAACTCGTACGGGCTGGCCTAGCTATGCGGCACAAGTTGGCGCGCAGGCCTAGTGCACCATCAGGAATTGCCACGAAGTCAACAAGATAAGTCCCGCCCTCGGATCGGTTAAATGTTCGGGCCTAATGGTCACTCACGCCTTGTCGCAACCCCGTTGCGGCCACGTCGACTCCCTTTCTCGCCTTACCATGGCTGCTTGGGCGCTAAGGGGGACCTCCTGAGCATCGCGCCTCAGGGGCTCTTACTGGACCTCGGGCCGCACACCTCCTGGCCTTGACCACGGCACGCGACCTGGCATACCAGCGACGGCTGTAGCCTGCCTGGGGACCGGGACCTGTCAGCATAGAGCAATAAGCTATCGCAAGGAAAGAAAGGGACGACCGAGCCTTAACGAGACATGCGTTCACCAAATTCTCATAACAGGGAAGATAGGCACAAAAGACATTACAGACCCTTACATGCCCCCACGGGGTAATTCATGATTCTTCGCAGGGAATGAAAGCTGAAACTAAGGGGGATCCTATCTACACCCTCCCGTGGCAGACGCCACCATCAACAGTGGGTCACGGGAGGCCGGCGCCAACCCCATCCAGATCAGCGACGGCGACGGCCCAACACTGCAGCTCTGCCCCGAGCGCGGCGAGAGCTTGGGGGCGCGTAGCTGTCATCGCTCGTCTTCGGAGTCTCATAGAGCTCAGGAGAGCTGCTGGACTCCCAAGGGATGCTGCTACTGCTGGAGTGGCCGCGAGCGGAGCGCGCGTCAGCTTGACGCTCCTCTCCGGAGCAGCACTCCAGGCGGCGGCCCTCTGCATCGAAGACCTTGAAGAAGAGCATGGAGACGCGTCGAACTCAAAGTGGATCGCGAGGGCACCCCTCGCGCAGTAGACCCGCGCGATCCCGCCCCAGCCGCGAGTCATGAAGATCTTGCCGGCGGGGACCGCTTCGATCTCTGCTCCGGTCGCCGGAGCGCTGCAGTCGGCGTGCTGCAACCAGAGCTCGAGAGGCCCCCTCGGCGGCATCACGTCAGAGAAGAACCGCGGGAAGCGGATCCAGGAGCTTGGAGGCATCAGCGCCCACAGCACCAGCTCGCGCAAGGAGTCCACGGCGTGGATTCCGGGGGCGACGGCACGCGTCGCTGTGGCGTGGCAACCTCGGACGCGGCGTGGGCGGCGCTGCTCGTCGCTCCGTCCTCCCGAGCCCTCGGCTCAGGCGTACAAGGGTAGCGGGTACCCCGAAGGAGGCCGCTCGCACCAAGGCCTCATCACCACCTGCATCGCTGCTTCGTCGCGACGATGGACTGACCGCTTCTTCGGCGGAAGTGGCCCCGGGTCATTCTGGGGAACCTTTCCCTTCTCTTCAGCAGAAAACCTTCGGATAGGCGCCATTGTTGTTAGCAGTGGAGCAAGGAGGAAGAAGCAAGCAAACGAAGAGATGGGCAACGGGGGCTCCGCCCCCCTCCCCATTTATAGCAAGAGAAGGCCAACCGGCGCCTCCCACGATCGCAGGTAATGATGGTTTTCCTTGCATGTCGCAGGGACTTGTCAGATCAAGCAGTTGCCGAGGCAGCGTGGGGAAGCGGAGACGCCCACGTCCAATCAACCGCCACACGTCAACCGAGGCCGCAGGCTTTGGGGGCCCGCGGTGCTCCATACATGGCCCTTGGCTTCGCCGCGAAGCCAAGCCCGAGCGCACCTTGGGCCCGGGGGCTACTATCGGCGTCCTGGGAACGGGGGTCCCCAGACTTGCCTGCCTGCGGCCCACGGCGTGGCTGAGCTAGCAGGCCGTACGGCCCATCTTCATCGACGAGGCATCCAAGACCCTCGCGAGGCGAACGACGCAAGACCTCCTCTGGAGCGGCCAAGCCAGGCAGGCTCAGGAGGAGCGGAGATATCAAGGCGGGGCAAACCTCCCGAGGCTCTCGTGACGTGAGCCATGACGATCGACACCAGACGGGCTCCAGGCAGGCGCCAGCGTGCGCAGCGTCCTTGTTTCCTCTTTGGTGCTAAGGAGGTCAGCGCAGGCGAGGAGTACCGAGGCATCAGGCAAAGGTTGCTTTATTGGTGCAACGAGACCAAGACCAGGAGGACGGCAAGACGGAGGTCATCATGGAGCCCAAGACGGCGTCACCACCAGAGCCTTTTGCAGGCGAAGTCCGCTTTTGTCAGGATAGCTTGTACTAGCTGTCCCCCTTCAAATTTGCCCGCCGTTGTTGGCTCCCTTCCCGCTCAATATTTGGGAAGAGGACCAGGGCCTATATAAGTAGAGCTAGCCACCACCGTAGGGGCATCGAGCAGTTCACCCAGCTCTCACCCGCTGAGTCACCAAGCACAAGAACACCTCAACCTCAGGAGGCTATTCTTCCCCTTGTACTGTTCATCATCAGCCCAAGAGGAAATCCACCACCACCACACTGGAGTAGGGTATTACACCACAATGGTGGCCCGAACCAGTATAAATCCCGTGCCTTTCTGTGTTGCGAGTTCGCCGAGTTCGTCCGCGATATCTTAGCGAGCTAGGGCATAGATCAGTAGGGGGGAAAGACTTCGCGCGCACCCCAGTGTTTGAACCTTAAGGGTTTGGCGGAACCCCACATCCGACACTACCCGAAGAACCAGTCATCCCGCGCTTGGCGGAGATGCTAGTACTGGCGCCATATAAGGCGCCGGAGAAGAAGGCCAAGAAGAAGGCAAAGGGGGCCAAGAGTGGCCTCCGTCGTAAGGGTACTTCGGACGTGGCGTCCGAAGACGACGAAACCATTCCTATGTCCTTGAGGACAATGACGGGGAAGAGGAGGAGGAGGAAGAAAACAATCCTCCCCCTGAGGAGAGGAAGAAAAAGAGGGCGGCTCCGGCGCATCTGGAGGCGGAGGCGCCCAAAAAGGGGAAGGGCGTTTCGGCGGCCAACACCGCGTGGGACGTGGACAGTAGTCCGGAATGGCGCCTCCGCACAAAGCCCCAGGCCGCATCATAAGTGACATGGCTTATTTATGCGCACATCCATCCCTTTCTCTCCATTATCTTGATGTAGTTAGTTGTACTATTGCAGTCCGGCCCGCGACCTAATCCAGTGATCCTCGTCTGGAAGTTTGTTGGCTCCGTCGGAGATGGCGAGCCAGTCGCCACCGCCTGCTTACTCCCTCGGGGCTGGGGACGACACCGAGGCGCTGTCCCGGAGGGCCGATCCGAGCCAGGGAGGAACCCAGGACGTTGCCCGGGAGGCGCCACGAGGCGAAGCCTCCACTGCCGGACACATGGAGGAGATGATCCCCATGGAGACTGGCGAAGAGGGCCGCATCCAGCTTGGCCCTCAGCCGAATACGATTCCGGAGACCCATATGGCTCCGGAGTCGGGCGGGCAGCCCCCTTTGAAGGAGGGGTGCACCATTTCCGCCGGTGGTCCCTGTCCATCCAGGGGCGCCAGATAACCTGATGGAGGCGCTACGAGGCGCCTCCGTTATGGACAAGCACCGTGTTCTTATGAGCGCGGTGATCGAGAAGGTTCAGTCTGCCAAGAGTGGACTGAATGAAGCCTGCAGCAACCTGTTGACAGGTTTTGAGGTAAGTGACAGAGAAAAAACCCATATAGCCAATAGCCCCTGAGACACTGTCCGGTGCTCGGTAAGAGGAACCGGACAGAGGATCGATCCTCTAGTGTAGGAGACTAACGTGATATGTGTGCATGAGCAGGCGTCGCTGTTGGCCGCGACCTCACATGCTGCCGAAGTCTCTGAACTAAAGCAGAGGCTGGAGTGGACCAAGAACGAGCTCGGCGAGGTTAGAGTGCGGCTGCAGGAGAAGCAAGGTAAGTAACGTCTTGCTGTGTGTTCGGAAAGCAGAGACGATGTATATTGACTGTAATGTCGAAATGTATGCAGGAGCCGCGACCGAGGTCGAGGCCCTAAGGAAGGCCCTAGGCGAAGCCGAGGAGAAGGCTGTCCAGTAGCAAGCCGCCCGTAAGAAGCTCGAGGCCCGTGTCAAGGAAATCTAGCAGGAGCTCCAAGATGCAGTGAAAAAATGTGAGACCTTGGAGAATGATGCGTCGGCTCAGGAGGCCGAACTCACCAAGGCTCGTCAGAGCGCGGAAACCGCGTGGAATGAGGCCCAGACCGTCATCCAGGAGATCTAGGAGGCCAGGAAGATTATGGCGGGTAAGGCTTTTAAGATGCAAAGCAAGTTGAGGGAGTCCTGGATTAGGGGGTCCTCGGACAGCCGGACTCCTTGGCATGGAAGGCAAGCTTGGAAATACGGATATGTAGATCTCCTCCCTTGTAACCGACTCTGTGTAACCCTAGCCCCCTCCGGTGTCTATATAAACCGGAGGGTTTAGTCCATAGGACAACAACAATCATACCATACGCTAGCTTCTAGGGTTTAGCCTCTACGATCTCGTGGTAGATCAACTCTTGTAATACTCATATCATCAAGATCAATCAAGCAGGAAGTAGGGTATTACCTCCATCGAGAGGTCCCGAACCTGGGTAAACATCGTGTCCCCCGCCTCCTGTTACCATCCGCCTTAGACGCACAGTTCGGGACCCCCTACCCGAGATCCGCCGGTTTTGACACCGACATTGGTGCTTTCATTGAGAGTTCCACTGTGCCGTCACCACAAGGTCTGATGGCCCCTTTGATCATCGGCAAGATGCGATCCAGGGTGAGGTTTTCCTCCCCGGACAGATCTCCGTGTTCGGCGGCTTCGCACTGCGGGCCAACTCGCTTGGCCACCTGGAGCAGATCGAGAGCTACGCCCCTGGCCATCAGGTCAGGTTTGGAAACTTGAACTATACTGCCGACATCCGCAGAGACTTGATCTTCGATGGATTCGAGCACATGTCAGGTGCGCCGCACACTCACGACGAGCACGACTTAGCTCTGCCGCCGGACGGTGTTCGGGAGATCACAGCTATGCCTACTCCGGCCATAGATCCTGAGTCGATTACGCCGTCCGAGGACGGGTGGATGGACCCCGCCTCGGAGGCCACACACTCAGTGGTGATAGAGCCGAATACTGACTTCACCCCCTATGAGACCTGTGTCGCCGGATCCCCGAATTCATCCCCGGCCACAGGCCCCAAACCGCCTGCGTCCATGCCTATCGAATCTGATTGGGCGTTGATCATGGAGTTTACCTCCGCGGATATCTTTCAGCAC
The DNA here is from genome assembly GCF_018294505.1 of Triticum aestivum. NCBI lineage: Eukaryota > Viridiplantae > Streptophyta > Magnoliopsida > Poales > Poaceae > Triticum > Triticum aestivum. The sequence goes on along the minus strand of NC_057802.1, from coordinate 445,039,603 downwards.
TTGCCTTTTGGCGATGTGCTAAATTCATTAAGGTCTCTCTCCTTGTCAGGAGAACCTTGGCCGAACTATGTCCGGCTCGAATGGGATGCAGACGATGAAGAAATTCGCTCCCCACCGACCACCCACCTAGTAGCCACTCTCGACGATTTAACCGACATGCTCGATTTCGGCTCCAAAGACATCGACGGTATGGACGACGATGCAGGAGGCGAACAGGAACCACCGCCCACAGGGCACTGGACTGCTACCTCATCATATGATATATACATGGTGGACACCCCCAAAGAAGGTGATGGCGATAAGACAACGGAGGATAATCCCTCCAAGCAGCAATCCAAGCAGCGACGTCAGCGGCGCCGCTCTAAGTCCCGCCATAGCAAATGCAGTGATACCGGCACAAGAGACAATAACGCTCCGGATAGTGCCAAAGACGACGACAATCCCCTCCAGCCAGACCTCGAGCGGGAGGATGAACAAGCTACAGAACAGGCAGCAGACAGAGAATCAGAGGATGACAATTACATGCCTCCCTCCGAAAACAAAGTGAGCCTCGGCGACGAAGAATTTATCGTGCCTGAGGATCCCGTCGAGCAGGAGCGCTTCAAGTGCCAGATTATAGCCACAGCAAACAGCCTGAAGAAAAAGCAACAACAGCTTTGAGCTGATCAAGATCTGCTAGCGTCTAGATGGACTGAAGTCCTGGCGGCCGAGGAATACAAACTCGAGCACCCAACCAAGAGTTACCCAAAGCGCAGGTCGCTACCCCAACTCGAGGAGGAAGCATTAAAACCTACATCAACAGCGTATGATGCGGCCGATCGGCCACCTCGGCCGAGACAGAGGGGCATACCAGCCCGAACTCCAGCCCGCACCCCGCCGCCATTCAAACAAAAATACCAAGGCCCGGGGCAACACGCGGGACCTGCGAGACGTATTGGAAAACAAAGCAGGACATGCGAGATCGATCTATGGATCATGGGGGCGCGGCCCAACGCGGGACGATGACCGTCACGCCGGATATACTAAAAGCAAATCCGGCCGGGCCGAATACAGCAGACAAGACTCGTATGAACTGCGTCGTGATATAGCCCGACACAGAGGCGCCGCACACCCCCTATGCTTCACTGATGAAGTAATGGATCACGAATTCCCAGAGGGTTTTATACCCGTAAACATTGACTCATATGATGGTACAACAGACCCCGCGGTATGGATCGAGGATTTCCTCCTCCACATCCACATGGCTCGCCATGATGATCTACATGCCATCAAGTACCTCCCACTAAAACTCAAAGGACCAGCTCGGCATTGGCTGAATAGCTTGCCAGCAAACTCCATTGGCAGTTGGGAAGATTTGGAAGACGCATTCCTTAACAACTTCCAGGGCACTTATGTGAGACCACCGGATGCTGATGACTTGAGCCATATAACTCAGCAGCTAGGGGAATTGGCCAGGAAATTCTGGACCCGGTTCCTCACTAAGAAGAACCAAATTATCGACTACCCGGATGTAGAGGCCTTAGCGGCATTTAACCATAATATCCGTGACGAGTGGCTCGCCCGGCACCTCGGCCAAGAGAAGCCGAAGTCTATGGCAGCCCTCACGACACTCATGACCCGCTTTTGCGCGGGCGAGGATAGCTGGCTGGCTCGCAGCAACAACACATCAAGAAGTCATGGCAATTCAGATACCAAAGATAGTAACGGCAGACCATGTCGCAACAGACACAAGCGCCGCAACAACAGCGACAAGGCCGAAGACACGGCAGTCAATGCCGGATTCAGTGGCTCTAAATCCGGTCAGCGGAAGAAGCCGTTCAAAAGAAGCAACCCGGGCCAGTCCAGTTTGGAACGCATACTCGATCGCTCGTGTAAAATTCACGGCACCCCCGATAAGCCAGCCAATAACACCAACAGAGAATGCTGGGTGTTCAAGCAGGCCGGCAAGTTGAATACTGAAAACAAGGAAAAGGGGCTGCATAGCGACGATGAGGAGGAGCCCCGGCCGCCGAACACAGGAGGACAGAAGAAATTTCCTCCCCAAGTGAAAACGGTGAACATGATATACGCAACCCATATTCCCAAGAGGGAACGGAAGCGTGCACTAAGGGACGTCTATGCGATGGAGCCAGTCGCCCCAAAGTTCAACCCATGGTCTTCTTGTCCGATCACTTTCGATCGCAGGGACCACCCCACTAGTATCTGTCATGGCGGTTCTGCCGCATTGGTCCTTGATCCCATCATTGACGGATTTCACCTCACCCGAGTCCTTATGGACGGTGGTAGCAGCCTGAACCTACTTTATCAGGATACAGTGCGCAAAATGGGTATAGACCCCTCGAGGATCAAACCCACTAAAACCACCTTTAAAGGTGTCATCCCAGGTGTAGAGGCCTGTTGCACGGGCTCAATCACATTGGAAGTGGTCTTCAAATCTCCGGACAACTTCCGAAGCGAGGAGTTAATCTTCGATATCGTCTTGTTCCGCAATGGCTATCACGCACTGCTCGGGCGAACCGCATTTGCCAGATTCAATGCGGTACCGCATTATGCATACCTCAAGCTCAAAATGCCAGGACCTCGTGGGGTTATAACAGTCAATGGAAACACAGAACGCTCGCTCCGCACGGAGGAGCACACTGCGGCCCTCGCAGCAGAAGCACAAAGCAGCCTTTAAGGCAAACCGCCAATTCGGCGATAAATCCCCCGGACACCTTCAAGCAAGTCTGAAATAATCTGCAACAGGATCGCCTGGCACGTTCAGAGCTCGCCTAGCAATTCGGCCTCCGTCCTAGTCCCAGTCAAGCAAAAAAATTTGTGCCACGCGTACATAATTACGCACTAAAAATACCATGGGCATAGGCGGGGGCACGGCCAGGGCACGCCCCACAATGCGGCTCAACCGCCCCAGGGGCTGCATACCTTTATCATTTTCTCTCTTTCAGGACCTTACTCTCTGGAAGCCCTTTTCGGCAGTCTGATTGCTGGACGCATTACGGGAAGGAAATACCAAGGAAGCAAGAAGCTCTGACATACAAGGGAATCCCCAGGTGGTCTCTGATAACGATCGAAATACCTTTTTTAAATACCCATACGCACCTTGCCCTTGGATAGGACATGTCAAATAGTCCTATTTTTTGCTTATTGCACTACTTGTATCCGTACACTTCGACGTATTATTTAATAACAATGCATAGCGTTAGTCTATTATTGCATTACCCTTTCTTTTTTTCCTTGTCTGCTGATTTACGAGAAATTGCACCCGTACATTCTGGTACGACTAGTACACCAGGGGCTTCAGTATACCCCATAAATACGGCGTGAGAAGTCCGAACACTTTTGACAGTGCGGCACCCCGAACTTATAGCACTATATGCATCAGCTCCGAATCCTGTCTTGGGTCAATAGTTGGGTTTGCCCGGCTCCCATGTTTTGGTACCTTACGTTCCGCGATATCGGCTAAGGTAGCACTGGGAGAACAACTGCGATTGTGTCCCGGTTCTTCCGGATGAGCACCTCAGTAGAGAAAGCCGAAAACTGACTGTCATGATAAGGCGAGAGCTGGTCGCTGTTCGAGAGGTCTCAAGTCCTTAAAGACTTTTTCTGCTTCGGGCGAGGAGTCGGCCTTTCCCGACTTAGGCGTATATAGTGCCCCAAATTCGGCCTTCCGAATACTAGGGGCTTCGCCGAAATTTAAAATTGTAGACTTCTATGGCTAAGTGAGGGTGATAAAGCCTTATAGTCCGATTGCCTGGTTCGTTGTGCTGAACACCTCCTTCGAAGGACCCAAAATTGGGATAAAGAGTGCTCAGGTTTATCCCGAACACCTCAGTACTAGTTACATGGGGGCAGAAGCCGACGACTGGCCAACTCTCAGATTTTATAAACGGCTGCACAGAAGGTAATATTTTAAATTCACAAGCGTTGCATAGCGAAATGAACTCATTTCATATTACAGGATCACATGAGTACATTTATTCAAATATTACATCCATAGCACATTCCTCCGCCACAAGGCGAGCACCCTTCATGGCACATTCATGATACTTTTCGGGGTGGCGATGCTCCTTGCCCTCCGGTGGCCCCTCCTTCACCAGCTTTTTGGCGTCCAGCTTTGCCCGGGCAAAAGCCATGCGCGCACCCTCGATGCAGACAGATCGCTTTATGACTTCAAACCGTGGGCAGGCATTCGCAAGCCGCCTCACCAGACCGAAGTAGCTACCAGGAAGGGGCTCGCCAGGCCACATCCGGACTATAAGACCCCTCATGGCCTGTTCGGCCGCCTTGTGAAGCTCGACCAGTTGCTTCAACTGGTCGCTCAAGGGCATTGGGTGTTCGGTCCCAGTATACTGAGACCAGAACAACTTCTCCGTCGAGCTCCCCTCCTCGGCCCAGTAGAAATCCGCGGCATCTGACACACTGCGGGGTAGATCTGCGAACGCTCCTGGAGAGCTCCGAACTCGGGTAAGTAAAAAGAAAGTTTCCTTCACATGCTTGCTTTGCATAATGAATGCCTTACCCGCCGCTATCTTCTTAACCGCCTCAATTTCCTGGAGGGCCTTTTGGGCTTCGGCCTTGGCATGCTGTGCGCTTTCGAGGGCCTTTGCAAGCTCGGACCCTTGCGTCTTAGAGTCAAGCTCCAAGGACTCGTGTTTCTTGACGAGAGCCTGGAGCTCTTGCTGCACCTCGCCTACTCGGGCCTCTTGTTTCTCTCGCTCGATGCGCTCCTTGGCCGCTTTGTCCTCGGCCTCGGATAGCACCTTCTACAGGGCCGCCACTTTGGTCGTGGCCCCTAGCAAAATTCATGACGATCCTATTATTCCAAAACCAAATTTTTCTTTATCAATATTCAGACAGGGTGTCACTTACCTTTGTTCTCTTCGAGCTGCCTCTTGGTAAGGCCGAGCTCTTCCTTGGACAGCTCAAGGTCTCGCTTCAGTGCGGCGACCTCAGCAGTACGAGCGGCCACGGCCAGCAGTGAAGCCTGCTTATTCACATAGACACATTTTGATTAGACTCCTGCGATTATTATTTGATCCTCTATTCGGCCTTTCTTCGCGAACGCCAAACAGAGCATCAGGGGCTACTGTCTATACTGTAACATTTTCTTACAATTTGGTTACTTACCTCAAAGTCAGTTAGGAGGCTAGCACAGGCTTCAGTCAGTCCACTCTTAGCGGACTGAACCTTCTTGACTACCGCACTCGTGATAGTACGGTGCTCTTCATCAATGGAAGCGCCGTGAAGCACTTCCAGCAAGTTGTCCGATGCCTCTGGATGGACAGAGGCCATCGGCACAGACGGCTTGCCCCCCTTAGCGAGGGGTTGCCTGACAGAATCCGGAACCACTGGAGGTTCTGGCGCCGTATTCGGCTTGGGCCTAGACTTGCTGCCCCCGGCGTTAGGGCCCAGAGGAGTCTTGCCCCTCGTGCGCCCTGCGCCTGGAATGTCGCCTTGGGGCGGAACTATCTCCCCTTGGTTCAGTTCCCTTTGAGACAACACCTCGGCGTCCTCCGTAGGGCGTTGGGAGGAGGCGGTCGGAAGTGAATCGATGTTCATATATGATGGGCCCAAAGAATCATCCGACGAAGACACGTCGATATGGGCTCGGGATGGACTGCATAATCATGCGTGGCATGATAAGAAATAGTACAATAAGACATACCAAGAATTATTGTGGTATCCGGATACTCATGACTTCGCCAGGGGCTTGTCCCTGGGTAACTGTTGGTGAACGTAGTAATTTCAAAAAAACTCCTACGCACACGCAAGATCATGGTGATGCATAGCAACGAGAGGGGAGAGTGTTGTCCACGTACCCTCGTAGACCGACAGCGGAAGCGTTATCACAACGCGGTTGATGTAGTCGTACGTCTTCACGATCCGACCGATCAAGTACCGAACGCACGGCACCTCCGAGTTCTACACACGTTCAGCTCGATGACGTCCCTCGAACTCCGATCCAGCCGAGTGTTGAGGGAGAGTTTCGTCAGCACGACGGCGTGGTGACGATGATGATGTTCCACCGACGCAGGGCTTCGCCTAAGCTCCGCAACGGTATTATCGAGGTGTAATATGGTGGAGGGGGGCACCGCACACGGATAAAATATCGTATATCAAGTGTGTCCATGGGGTGCCCCCCTGCCCCCGTATATAAAGGAGCAAGGGGAAGAGGGCCGGCCAAGGGGAGGTGGCGCGCCCAAGGGGGGACTCCTACTCCCACCGGGAGTAGGACTCCTCCTTTCCTTGTGGGAGTAGGAGAAGGGAAGGGGGAAGGAGAAAGAAGGAAGGGGGCGCCCCCCCTCCCTAGTCCAATTCGGACTAGCCCATGGGGAGGGGTGCGGCCACCCTTTGGGGTCTTTCCCTCCTTTCCCGTATGGCCCATTAAGGCTCAATACGAATTCCCGTAACTCTCCGGTACTCTGAAAAATACCCGAATCACTCGGAACCTTTCCGAAGTCCGAATATAGTCGTCCAATATATCGATCTTTACGTCTCGGCCATTTCGAGACTCCTCATCATGTCCCCGATCTCATCCGGGACTCCGAACTCCTTCGCTACATCAAAACTCAATAAAACTGTCATTGTAACGTTAAGCGTGCGGACCCTACGGGTTCGAGAACTATGTAGACATGACCGGGACACCTCTCCGGTCAATAACCAATAGCGGGACCTGGATGCCCATATTGGCTCCCACATATTCTACGAAGATCTTTATCGGTCAGACCGCATAACAACATACGTTGTTCCCTTTGTCATTGGTATGTTATTTGCCCGAGATTCGATCGTCGGTATCTCGATACCTAGTTCAATCTCGTTACTGGCAAGTCTCTTTACTCGTTCCGTAATACATCATCCCGCAACTAACTCATTAGTCACAATGCTTGCAAGGCACAATGCTTGCAAGGCTTATAGTGATGTGCATTACCGAGTGGGCCCAGAGATACCTCTCCGACAATCGGAGTGACAAATCCTAATCTCGAAATACGCCAACCCAACAAGTACCTTTGGAGACACCTGTAGAGCACCTTTATAATCACCCATTTACGTTGTGACGTTTGGTAGCACACAAAGTGTTCCTCCGGTAAACGGGAGTTGCATAATCTCATAGTCATAGGAACATGTATAAGTCATGCAGAAAGCAATAGCAACATACTAAACGATCGGGTGCTAAGCTAACGGAATGGGTCAAGTCAATCACGTCATTCTCCTAATGAGGTGATCCCGTTAATCAAATGACAACTCATGTCTATGGCTAGGAAACATAACCATCTTTGATTAACGAGCTAGTCAAGTAGAGGCATACTAGTGACACTCTGTTTGTCTATGTATTCACACATGTATTATGTTTCCGGTTAATACAATTCTAGCATGAATAATAAACATTTATCATGATATAAGGAAATATATAATACTTTATTATTGCCTCTAGGGCATATTTCCTTCAGTCTCCCACTTGCACTAGAGTCAATAATCTAGTTCACATCGCCATGTGATTTAACATCAATAATTCACATAACCATGAGATTAATCACCCATAGTTCACATCTCTATGTGACCAACACTCAAAGGGGTTTACTAGAGTCAATAATCTAGTTCACATCGCTATGTGATTAACACCCAAAGAGTACTAAGGTGTGATCATGTTTTGATTGTGAGATAATTTTAGTCAACGGGTCTGTCACATTCAGATCCGTAAGTATTTTGCAAATTTCTATGTCTACAATGCTCTGCTCGGAGCTACTCTAGCTAATTGCTCCCACTTTCAATATGTATCTAGACCGAGACTTAGAGTCATCTAGATTAGTGTCAAAACTTGCATCGACGTAACTCTTTACGACGAACCTTTTGTCTCTTCCATAATTGAGAAACATATCCTTATTCCACTAAGGATAATTTTGACCGCTGTCCAGTGATCTACTCCTAGATCACTATTGTACTCCCTTGCCAAAATCAGTGTAGGGTATACAATAGATCTGGTACACAGCATGGCATACTTTATAGAACCTATGGCCAGGGCATAGGGAATGACTTTCATTCTCTTTCTATCTTCTGCCGTGGTCGGGCTTTGAGTCTTACTCAATTTCACACCTTGTAATAGAGGTAAGAACTCTTTCTTTGACTGTTCTATTTTGAACTACTTCAAAATCTTGTTAACGTATGTACTCATTGAAAAAACTTATCAAGCGTCTTGATCTATCTCTATAGATCTTGATGCTCAATATGTAAGCAGCTTCACCGAGGTCTTTCTTTGAAAAACTCCTTTCAAACACTCCTTTATGCTTTGCAGAATAATTCTACATTATTTCCGATCAACAATATGTCATTCACATATACTTATCAGAAATGTTGTAGTGCTTCCACTCACTTTCTTGTAAATACAGGCTTCACCACAAGTCTGTATAAAACTATATCCTTTGATCAACTTATCGAAGTGTATATTCCAACTCCGAGATGCTTGCACCAGTCCATAGATGGATCGCTGGAGCTTGCATATTTTGTTAGCACTTTTAGGATTGACAAAACCTCCTGGTTGCATCATATACAACTCTTCTTTAATAAATCCATTAAGGAATGCAATTTTGTTTATCCATTTGCCATATTTCATAAAATGCGGCAATTGCTAACATGATTCAGACAGACTTAAGCATAGATACGAGTGAGAAACTCTCATCGTAGTCAACACCTTGAACTTTGTCAAAAACCTTTTTTCGACAAGTCTAGCTTTGTAGATAGTAACACTACTATCAATGTCCGTCTTCCTCTTGAAGATCCATTTAATCTCAATGGCTCGCCGATCATTGGGCAAGTCAATCAAAGTCCATACTTTGTTCTCATATATGGATCTTATCTCAGATTTCATGGCCTCAAGCCATTTCGCGGAATCTGGGCTCACCATCGCTTCTTCATAGTTCGTAGGTTCGTCATGGTCTAGTATCATAACCTCCAGAACAGGATTACCGTACCACTCTGGTGCGGATCTTGATCTAGTTGACCTACGAGGTTCAGTAATAACTTGATCTGAAGTTTCATGATCATTATCATTAACTTCCTCACTAATTGGTGTAGGTGTCGCAGAAACTGATTTCTGCGATGATCTACTTTCCAATAAGGGAGCAGGTACAATTACCTATCAAGTTCTACTTTCCTCCCACTCACATCTTTCGAGAGAAACTCCTTCTCTAGAAAGGATCCATTCTTAGCAACGAATATCTTGCCTTCGGATCTGTGATAGAAGGTGTACCCAACAGTCTCCTTTGGGTATCCTATGAAGACACATTTCTCCGATTTAGGTTCGAGCTTATCAGGTTGAAGTTTCTTCACATAAGCATCGCAACCCCAAACTTTAAGATACGACAACTTTGGTTTCTTGCCAAACCATAGTTCATAAGGCGTCATCTTAACGGATTTTGATGGTGCCCTATTTAACGTGAATGCAGCTGTCTCTAATGCATAACCCCAAAACGATAGTGGTAGATCGGTAAGAGACATCATATATCGCACCATATCTAATAAAGTATGGTTACGATGTTCGGACACACCATTACACCGTGGTGTTGCAGGTGGCGTGAATTTATGAAACTATTCCACATTGTTTTAATTGAAGACCAAACTCGTAACTCAAATATTTGTCTCCGCGATCAAATCGTAGAAACCTTATTTTCTCGTCACGATGATTTTCTACTTCACTCTGAAATTCTTTGAACTTTTCAAATGCTTCAGACTTATGTTTCATCAAGTAGATATACCCATATCTGCTCAAATCATCTGTGAAGGTCAGAAAATAATGATACCTGCTACGAGCCTCAATATTCATCGGACCACATACATCTGTATGTATGATTTCCAACAAATCTGTTGCTCTCTCCATAGTTCCGGAGAACGGCATTTTTAGTCATCTTGCCCATGAGGCTCGGTTCGCAAGCATCAAGTGATTCATAATCAAGTGATTCCAAAATCCCATCAGTATGGAGTTTCTTCATGTGCTTTACACCAATATGACCTAAACGGCAGTGCCACAAATAAGTTGCACTATCATTATTAACTTTGCATCTTTTGGCTTCATTATTATGAATATGTGTATCACTACGATCAAGATCCAACAAACCATTTTCGTTGGTGTGTATGTCCATAGAAGGTTTTTATTCATGTAAACAGAACAACAATTGTTCTCTAACTTAAATGAATAACCGTATTGCAATAAACATGATCAAATCATATTCATGCTCAATGCAAACACCAAATAACACTTATTTAGTTTCAACACTAATCCCGAAAGTACAGGGAGTGTGCGATGATGATCATATCAATCTTGGAACTACTTCCAACACACATCGTCACCTCGCCTTTTACTAGTCTCTGTTTATTTTGCAACTCCCATTTTCGAGTTACTACTCTTTAGCAACTGAACCAGTATCAAATACTAAGGGGTTGCTATAAACACTAGTAAGTACACATCAATAACATGTATATCCAATATACCTTTGTTCACTTTGCCATCCTTCTTATCCACCAAATAGTTGGGGTAGTTCCGCTTCCAGTGACCAGTCCCTTTGCAGTAGAAGCACTTAGTCTCAGGCTTAGGACCAGACTTAGGCTTCTTCACTTGAGCAGCAACTTGCTTGCCGTCCTTCTTGAAGTTCCCCTTCTTCCCTTTGCCCTTTTCTTGAAACTAGTGGTCTCGTCAACCATCAACACTTGATGTTTTTCTTGATTTCTACCTTCGTCGATTTCAGCATCACGAAGAGCTCGGGAATTACTTTCGTCATCCCTTGCATATTATAGTTCATCACGAAGTTCTACTAACTTGGTGATGGTGACTAGAGAATTCTGTCAATCACTATTTTATCTGGAAGATTAACTCCCACTTGATTCAAGCGATTGTAGTACCCAGACAATCTGAGCACATGCTCACTAGTTGAGCGATTCTCCTCCATCTTTTAGCTATAGAACTTGTTGGAAACTTCATATCTCTCAACTCGGGTATTTGCTTGAAATATTAACTTCAACTCCTGGAACATCTCATATGGTCCATGACGTTCAAAACGTCTTTGAAGTCCCGATTCTAAGCTGTTAAGCATGGTGCACTAAACTATCAAGTAGTCATCATATTGAGCTAGCCAAACGTTCATAACGTCTGCATCTGCTGCTGCAATAGGTCTGTCACCTAGCGGTGCATCAAGGACATAATTCTTCTGTGCAGCAATGAGGATAATCCTCAGATCACGGATCCAATCCGCATCTTTGCTACTAACATCTTTCAACATAATTTTTCTCTAGGAACATATCAAAAATAAATACAGGGAAGCAACAACGCGAGCTATTGATCTACATAATTTGCAAAATACTATCAGGACTAAGTTCATGATAAATTTAAGTTCAATTAATCATATTACTTAAGAACTCCCACTTAGATAGATATCCCTCTAATCATCTAAGTGACTACGTGATCCAAATCAACTAAACCATGTCCGATCATCACGTGAGATGGAGTAGTTTCAATGGTGAACATCACTATGTTGATCATATATACTATATGATTCACGCTCGACCTTTCGGTCTCCGTGTTCCGAGGCCATATCTGCATATGCTAGGCTCGTCAAGTTTAACCTGAGTATTCCGCGTGTGCAACTGTTTTGCACCCGTTGTATTTGAACGTAGAGCCTATCACACCCGATCATCACGTGGTGTCTCAGCACGAAGAACTTTCGCAACGGTGCATACTCAGGGAGAACACTTTTATCTTGAAATTTTAGTGAGAGATCATCTTATAATGCTACCGTCAATCAAAGCAAGATAAGATGCATAAAGGATTAACATCACATGCAATCAATATAAGTGATATGATATGGCCATCATCATCTTGTGCTTGTGATCTCCATCTCCAAAGCACCGTGTTCGTGATCTCCATCTCCGAAGCACCGTCATGATCACCATCGTCACCGGCGCGACACCTTGATCTCCATCGTAGTATCATTGTCGTCTCGCCAACTAATTGCTTTTACGACTATCGCTACCGCTTAGTGATAAAGTAAAACTATTACATGGTGATTGCATCTCATACAATAAAGCGACAACCATATGGCTCCTGCCAGTTGCCGATAACTCGGTTACAAAACATGATCATCTCATACAACAAATTATATCACATCATGTCTTGACCATATCACATCACAACATGCCCTGCAAAAACAAGTTAGACGTCCTCTACTTTGTTATTGCAAGTTTTACATGGCTGCTACGGGCTTAGCAAGAACCGTTCTTACCTACGCATCAAAACCACAACGATAGTTTGTCAAGTTGGTGCTATTTTAACCTTCGCAAGGACCGGGCGTAGCCACACTCGGTTCAACTAAAGTGACAGAGACAGACACCCGCCGGTCACCTTTAAGCAACGCGTGCTCGCAACGGTGAAACCTGTCTCGCGTAAGCGTACGCGTAATGTCGGTCCGGGCCGCTTCATCTCACAATACCGCTGAACCAAAGTATGACATGCTGGTAAGCAGTATGACTTATATCGCCCACAACTCACTTGTGTTCTAATCGTGCATAGCATCAACGCATAAAACCTGGCTCGGATGCCACTGTTGGTGAACGTAGTAATTTCAAAAAAATTCCTACGCACACGCAAGATCATGGTGATGCATAGCAACGAGAGGGGAGAGTGTTGTCCACGTACCCTCGTAGACCGACAGCGGAAGCGTTATCACAACGCGGTTGATGTAGTCGTACGTCTTCACGATCCGACCGATCAAGTACCGAACGCACGGCACCTCCGACTTCTACACATGTTCAGCTCGATGACGTCCCTCGAACTCCGATCCAACCGAGTGTTGAGGGAGAGTTTCGTCAGCACGACGGCGTGGTGACGATGATGATGTTCCACCGACGCAGGGCTTCGCCTAAGCTCCGCAACGGTATTATCGAGGTGTAATATGGTGGAGGGGGACACCGCACACGGCTAAAATATCGTATATCAAGTGTGTCCATGGGGTGCCCCCCTGCCCCCGTATATAAAGGAGCAAGGGGAAGAGGGCCGGCCAAGGGGAGGTGGCGCGCCCAAGGGGGGAGTCCTACTCCCACCGGGAGTAGGACTCCTCCTTTCCTTGTGGGAGTAGGAGAAGGGAAGGGGGAAGGAGAAAGAAGGAAGGGGGCGCCCCCCCTCCCTAGTCCAATTCGGACTAGCCCATGGGGAGGCGTGCGACCACCCTTTGGGGTCTTTCCCTCCTTTCCCGTATGGCCCATTAAGGCCCAATACGAATTCCCGTAACTCTCCGGTACTCTGAAAAATACCCGAATCACTCGGAACCTTTCCGAAGTCTGAATATAGTCGTCCAATATATCGATCTTTACGTCTCGGCCATTTTGAGACTCCTCGTCATGTCCCCGATATCATCCGGGACTCCGAACTCCTTTGTTACATCAAAACTCAATAAAACTGTCATCGTGACGTTAAGCGTGCGGACCCTACGGGTTCGAGAACTATGTAGACATGACCGAGACACCTCTCCGGTCAATAACCAATAGCGGGACCTGGATGCCCATATTAGCTCCCGCATATTCTACGAAGATCTTTATCGGTCAGACCGCATAACAACATACGTTGTTCCCTTTGTCATCGGTATGTTACTTGCCCGAGATTCGATCATCGGTATCTCGATACCTAGTTCAATCTCGTTACTGGCAAGTCTCTTTACTCGTTCCGTAATACATCATCCCGCAACTAACTCATTAGTCACAATGCTTGCAAGGCTTATAGTGATGTGCATTACCGAGTGGGCCCAGAGATACCTCTCCGACAATCGGAGTGACAAATCCTAATCTCGAAATACGCCAACCCAACAAGTACCTTTGGAGACACCTGTAGAGCACCTTTATAATCACCCATTTACGTTGTGACGTTTGGTAGCACACAAAGTGTTCCTCCGGTAAACGGGAGTTGCATAATCTCATAGTCATAGGAACATGTATAAGTCATGCAGAAAGCAATAGCAACATACTAAACGATCGGGTGCTAAGCTAACGGAATGGGTCAAGTCAATCACGTCATTCTCCTAATGAGGTGATCCCGTTAATCAAATGACAACTCATGTCTATGGCTAGGAAACATAACCATCTTTGATTAACGAGCTAGTCAAGTAGAGGCATACTAGTGACACTCTGTTTGTCTATGTATTCACACATGTATTATGTTTTAGGTTAATACAATTCTAGCATGAATAATAAACATTTATCATGATATAAGGAAATATATAATACTTTATTATTGCCTCTAGGGCATATTGCCTTCAGTAACCACTCCTCATCGCTGAAAGCGGCCGTCGTGGAGCAGTCTGGGAGGAGGGTCCTTCCCTTCTTGGACCCTTCGGCCTCCCTTGATGGGGCGGCCTTCCTTTTCCTGTCCCCCCCCCCCCGACTGGGGGGGAGAACTTTCCTCTTCCTCCTCCTTGTTTTCGTGGGAGGAATGCGCCTCGGTGTTTTTGGACGATGAGTCCGATATAAGCTTGCGCCGGTGACCCTTCCTGGTCCCTGTGGCCTTTTTCTTGGCCTTCTTCTCCGGCACCTCATAAGGCGCCGGAACCAGCATCTCCGTTAGGAGAGCATCTGCTGGATCTTCGGGCAGGGGAGCCGGACAATCGATCTGCTCCGCTGTCACTACCCAGTCCTGTTAAATGGTGTGGAGGCTTAGATCCCGCGCATGGTTATACTGGGGAAAAGAACATCTTATGAGATGTAAAAGGCTTACCGGATTGGCAGGGCGCTTTGCGCTGAGTCCGTGGTCCTCGGTAAGGGGAGGAGGTACCTCGGCGCCCTTGAACATCACCCTCCAGACGTCCTTGTGCGTCGTGTCGTAGAGCTCTCACAGCGTCTGGTGCTCGGCCGGGTCAAACTCCCACAAATTGAATGCCCGTCTTTGACACGGGAGAATCCGGTGGAAGAGCATAACTTGGACCACGTTGACGAGCTTGATTTTCTTGCTCATCATGTTTTTGACGCATGTCTGGAGTCCAGTCAACTCTACCGAGGAACCCCAGGACAGGCCCTTCTCTTTCCAGGAGGTGAGCCGCATGGGGATTCCGGATCGAAACTCGGGGGCCGCCACCCAGTTGGTGTCGCGCGGCTCGGTGATGTAGAACCACCCCGATTGCCACCCCTTTACGGTCTCCACATAGGAGCCTTCGAGCTAGGTGACGTTGGGCATCTTGCCCACCATGGCGCCTCCGCACACCGCTTGCTGGCCGACCACCACCTTCGGTTTAACGTTGAAGGTCTTCAGCCACAGGCCGAAGTGGGGCTTGATGCGGAGGAAGGCCTCGCACACGACGATAAACGCCGAGATGTTGAGGATGAAATTGGGGGCCAGATCGTGAAAGTCCAGCCCGTAGTAGAACATGAGCCCGTGGACAAACGGGTGGAGGGGAAATCCCATTCCGCGGACGAAATGGGTAAGAAATATCACCCTCTCATGGGGTCCTGGAGTAGGGACGATCTGCCCCGCATCTGGCAGCCGATGCGCGATATCCGCGGCCAGGTATCCGGCTCCCCGCAGCTTTGTGATGTCCTCCTCCGTAATGGAGGAGACCACCCACTTGCCTCCCGCTCCGAACATGCTTGGAGTGGTTTGAGGATAAAAACATGAACTTGGGTGCTGAAACTCGAGTGCGCAAGAATGGATGAGCAAGGAGGAAGAAGGCATGGGTGAAAAAGGTGAATCCTTGTCCCTTTTTTTTGAAAGGTGAATGATAGTGGGAGAGGCTCCCACTAACTTTGTATTACTCACAAAGGAACATTTACATATGCGTTACAAAGGGTTTTTGCGCCCCCCCCCCCCGGCCATGCAAGCTAGCTACAACCCTAGTGACCCAAATTTACAATGTAACTAGACAAGAAGGGGCGAAGTTCCTCTTTGCAGTTATGTGTTAGCAACTCCAAGAGATGCTTGAATCTAGCCAGCCATGCTCCGAAGGAATGCTGAATCCCTTTGAAGTGTTGGTTGTTTCTCTCCATCCATAGACTCCAAGCAGCCAAAAGAAATATATCCATGAAAAGAGGTTGCCTCCAGTTATCCCTACCCCCACGCAGCAGAGCCAATCTGTTGGCACCTATCGGCCACGCCAATCCAACTTTACTCCAGCAGTGTTGACTAAAGGGGCAATTGAAGAACAGATGTTCCACAGTTTCCTCGGGAGGGTTTTGACAGAACATGCATGTGTAGTTGCCCCCCGCGACAGCAAAATGTCTGCGTTTGAGCATATTCCTGGTATTCAGACGATCAACTAGGAGTAGCCACCCGAACATCTTGAATTTGATCGGGCTCTTGGCTTTCCAGAGCCAACCGAACGCCTCATCTGCCACAACCTGCTTGTAGCAATGATTATAGAATTTCTTGGACGAGAAAGCCCGAGCGTGCATTCCCAAATGTCACAACGGTCGTTGGCCACACGAATTTGCGTCGACCCCTGCTGGATCTCTTTGATTTCCTCTCTCGCCTGGATCGAGAGAGGTAGACTAAAGATCATGGCTGGGTCAGTTGCAGTAAGAACCTTAGCAATGGAGTCATCTTCATTCAAGCAAAATGAGAAAGCCCGTGGGTACATGTCCATGAGTGGGGAATCCTGACTACTATCAAACCAAATATCTTTCCAAAATAAAGCGCTAGAGCCATCCCCCGGGGTGACTTTGGTGATCCCCCGGAAGACCCCACTAAGTTGCATCACGTCCTTCCACTAGAAAGATCCCACTGCATCAGTTGCATGCGGTATTTTGTTTCTGTAGTAAGCGTCCCAAACCAGCTCCACCCAGGGGACATCTTCATGATTATAGAATTTGAATAGATGTTTCAGGAGAAGGGCAACATTCTGTGTTTTGATATCAATAACACCAAGGCCTCTGCGGCGTTTTGGGCGGCAGACAAGTTCCCAGGCCGCAAGGGAGTTGTTCTTGACCCCGTCGTCAGAATTTTTCGCCCAGAGGCAATATCTGCGCAGTTTGTCCAGATGCTCGATCACTTTTGGGTGCAATTTGATTGTGCACATTGCATATATCAGCATCGAAGTCACAACAGAATTGACCAAAGTCAGTTTGGCCCCGGATGACATCAGCGACAACGCAGTGGACGTCTTCCTCTCGACTGCATGTACTAGCGACATGAGATCAAGAACACTTGGCCTCGTCGTCCCCATTGGGAGGCTGAGGTAGGTGAAAGGCATGGAACCAACAGAACAACCAAAAACCCCAGCCAATTCAGAAGCATGCTGGTGATCAATGTTAATGGGTATAAGAGTTGATTTCTGGAAATTAATCTTTAGCCCAACTGACACAGCATAATCCTCCAAGATAGTTTTCATACGGGCAGCCTGTTCAGGACATGCCTGCATAACCAAAATCGTGTCGTCAGCGTATTGAACAACGGGGAAGTCACCCGCACTGTCACGAGGGAGAGGAAGCTCAACTAGTCCTCGAGCGAAAGCATCATTAATTGCTGCTTGGAGAAGGTCAGCCGCAAGGACAAAGATCAACGGTGAGAGAGGGTCACCCTGTCGCACACCACATTTACAATTAAATTTCCGACCAGGAACTCCATTAAGGAGTACAGAAGAAACCCCCGAGCCAAAGATCGTTTTCATCCATCCGAGCCATTTGTCATCAAAACCCATGTGCTTCATGATCTCCATCATGGGGGCGTGCTCAATCGTGTCAAACGCCTTAGCAAAGTCTAACTTGAGGAGGATATTTTCCCTCGCTGAGGTATGGCATTGATGGATGTATTCAAACGACCACGCCAGGCAATCTTGGATTGTCCTCCCTTTGATGAAACCGTACTGGTTTTTGTGGATGATTTTGAGGATGACTTTTTGCAGCCGGTTAGCCAAGATCTTTGTGATGATTTTCAGACAACAATTCAGTAAAGTAATTGGTCTATAATCATTTGCAGTTTCTGGAGAAGAGATCTTAGGGATCAAGGTGATGTACCCCTCACTAATGCTGGTGATATCTAGCCCTCCAGCATGAAAGGCATGTCACAACTTATAGAAATCCGACTTGATGATCTGCCAGTAGCTCTTAAGGAAACAACCATTAAAACCATCAGGGCCCGGAGCCCTGTCACTCGGCATTTCCTTAATTACAATATCTATCTCTTCATTGGAAAAGGGTGCCGACAATTGATCCAGTCCCTCGATCCGACGGATGATTCTAGAAAGATCAAAATGCATGTTAGTGGGTTTAGAAGAACCCAAACGTTCCTTATAGGTTTTGAACAGCACCCCTTCCTTGCCAACGTGGTCATGGATTTCCACAGCATCATCACGAAGCATGGCAATAGAATTGTGTCTATATCTCTCAGTGGCCAGAGATTGAAAGAGCTTGGTGTTTTCATCAGCAAATCTGAAATACCTGATCGTGCATCTTTTCCTCCAGTACTCGTTCTGAAACTTTAGCAGTGTCTGCAAGTGAGATTTCAAAATCCTCCTAAAGTTTGACTCCTGGATAAATAGAGGTCTTTTGTCCTCGAGATTATCCATCATAACTAAAGATTCATTACTGTTCTGGATCATAATTTTCAGCTTTGAGATACCTCTGCTCCATCTCTTGAAATCATATCTCAGAGTTTTCAGTTTTTTACAAATGCGGGCAGCAGCGTTCGGGGCATGGCATGCCTTGGACCAAGAGGCGGCAACCACATCCGTAAACCCAACATGGTTAACCCAAAAATTCTCAAAGCGGAAGAGCTTGGACTTGGGGATATTAGATTCAATTGCAACCACACACGGAATATGATCAGACACCGGTTTCCCCAATGGCAGGACCATCGTGTTTGGGAAGGAGGTAGTCCAACAAGAGGAAGAAAAGAACCAATCGAGCTGTTCGAGCAGGGGGTCGTCTTGCATGTTGCTCCAGGTATATGCTCTGCCCTTCACAGGTAACTCCATCAGAGACTGCGCTCGAATGATTTCATTAAACAACAACATGTCCGCAGCGTCGCCCCCAGGCTTGTTTCTATTATTCGTGGAACGAATAAAATTGAAATCTCCAAGGATCAACCAATTTTCATCATCAGGTATATTTAGGTCAAATAACCAGTTAGTAAAATCCACCCGACGCTGACCAAAGCATGGACCATAGACATTGATCAATTTCCAAGAATCACTAGACTGAGTAGCAACAAAAGAGACACCCACAGCAAACGAGTCAACATACCAAGGCGTGCCCACAAACACAGAACTATTCCATATTATAATAAGACCACCAGAGGCACCCACTGATGGTGCAAACACAAATTTATCAAAACGCTTAGGGCAGAAAGTTTTAATAAACGCCAGATCAAAAGATTCACGCTTAATTTCCTGGATACATAGCACAGAACAACCGCTAGTATCAATAGCATTCCTAAGAGCCAAAGTCTTAGCATCAAAGTTGATGCCCCTGATGTTCCACGACAGTACATTCCACGACTTATTCATGAGCGAATGAAAATTCAGTCGCCAGCTCCAGTGGACGAGCGCTGATCATCCAGCAGCTTCTCGGGAGAAAGAACATCCTACGCAATCCCGCAACGGCTACCCATCTGTTGAAGATCTTCAATCGACGTAGGAGGGGGACAAGCACCAGTCATAACCTGCACGGGGGCAGCAGCCAAAGAAACAGATGTGATAAAAGAGGTCTCGTGTGGTTTCACCCGTGACTTAGAGCGCTTGGTGTCAAAGACATGATTGATCTTGAAGCCATCATACTTGTTAGATCGAGTGCTTCTTCTGACAGTGCTTGTGTCTAGAGGCACTAGCACATTGCAGGGCTGAGGAGCATTATAAAGAGAAGCAGAAGCAATCACCTGAAGAGTAGTATCTTGATCTGACAGGGGAACTGACTGTAACTCTGCATCTTCAAAAACAAATTGTGAGATCGCCTTGAGACCAGGAGAGCGAGCCGCCATCTCCCAATCAGTATCTATCACTTCAGACCTGTGCTCAACAGACTCCTGCAGCAGAGACGAGGGTATGATGACAGCCCCCAACTGAAAGGTTGAACTGGACACCGCTGACATAACATCACGCTCTGGGACCATGCCTTCAAGCCAGGCAGCCGCAGCAGCATTCAGTTGGTTCTGGAGAAACTTGAACGGGTTAAGGGGTAACATAACAGCCTCAGATTGCTGAAAGGTGAGGGCCGGCGTATATATGCGTTTGAGCATCCCTCCCATCCAAAGCAACAGCTCATGATCAACAACCACAAAGAAATTAACTGAATCCCCTCCTGCTCTGACAAACGCCAGTCGTGCAGCAGGATTCCCAAGCACAAAACCATCAGCCAACGCTTCCACCGCCTGAAACTCTGAATCAGAAGACCAAATATCAGACAGGTTGTCCTGGACATTATTTTCTGGGTCCACACCATCCATCAGGGACGGCCCATCGTACTGGAAGAAAGTTCTAAAACTGAACCCTGTGTATGGCGGAGGAACCACGGGCCACATAGGCCAACCATTTTCCTGAATGTGCTCCTGGGCAGGTTCCGGGGCGTTCCATGCCTCTTCATTCAGAGCCTCTTGTGCAGTCATCTCATCAATTCTTGCCTGCTGCATGAGGGTATAATATGGAAGCTCATATGGGTGGGTGATGCATTCAGAAGAGGAGGAACATCTTCATTACCAACTAAGCTGGGAATAGTATTTCTGCCATTCAGAACATACACAGGGACAGACCAAGATCGAGCAAGACCTGGCAGCAAACCAACCCTGGTAACCAACAGACTATGCGGCACCTCAGCAACATCTTTGATATGACACTTAACCAGAACTCTAGCTTTGTTGTGACCCGGGCGTGGCCAGACAAGAAGCTTTCCAAAGTTAGAGACGGCCTTATGAATATAGTGTTCAGTCTGATAGTCCATTGGGAAAGCGAGAAACATGACCCAAACCTCATATTCAAAAGCAGGCATGCACATATTGAAACATTCGTCATGAGGGACTAAAGAGAAAGTAGAATCCTCAGTCAGAGCGTGAGGCCCCTCTCTAATGGCAGCATCCCTACTCTCCATATCTGCAAAAACCACACATCCAATTCCCAGTGGGTAAATAAAATCATCCACCAAATCATACTCTAGATCCCCAGTGATAATGCGACAGACCTCGGCTAGCCAGAACTCCTTTTGATGATCAGGGACTGGAGGATGGACTGAAACAATAGCGTACCTGTCATGGTTGAGGGGCGGATCATCTACCACCATGACATGGCGCTGGACTCGATGAGCAGGGCCACGGTCGAAGGTCGATCCAGTTGGAGCGAAGTCGAACGGGTGCACTGGGAAGTTCGCCATAGCTTGAGTTGCCGGGGGTTTGGTATCCGCCTGAAGGGAGATCGCCGATGAAGGATAGAGATTGCTCCGAGACAAAGGCGATGGGAGCGGGGGCGATGAAGGTGGGGGTGGTGAGCTCGAGGAAGACGTCGGCTCACCCGATTGGGGTTTTTGGCAGGCTGAATTGACTACACCCTGACCGGGGAGGCGTATCGTCAAGCAATGGGGGTGGCCACGTCCGAGGAGCGTGGGATTTTCTGTTTCTGTTTCCAAACCCAACGAGCACGCGTATCCCTCACAACACGGGCCATACCAACAACCATAGAATTTCCAAACGCAGACACACCCGACTCACCCCGAGGCAAGATCCTCTCAGATTTTGTTACTTGTAGGGATTTTTGTGCCCAAGCCCAATGACGTAAAAATTTGCAAGATCTGGGCTTACGGGCCGCATGACCCAGACGGTGGCAAAGCGTGCAACGACGAAGCCCGGGACAAAGCCTAGTCATGTGGTCAGTTGCAGAGCAAGCATTGCATGGATGACCTAAAGGGTCCGGGCCCACCTTGCATGGCACATGCTTGTGGGAGTTTCTACGTGAAGAAAAACAAGAAACATCCCCACAACTTTGACAAAAGTACCAAGTGCAAGTGTCTACGACATGTCCAAGCCGATCACATATAGAACAATGCTTAAGCCTTTTGTATATATAATCTTTGGTTGGAACTGATGAAATTTGTACCATGAGCTTAACACTATCATTATCATAACCAGCCTGCCATCCATCCAAGATGGAGTAAAGAGTATCATCAGGGATGGACTCCCATGATCCCAAATTAAACAACCCACCTCGAAAAGAAGGCAACTTGGCCGGATTATCGGAGGAGATAGGTAGGGATATGGACCCAATCCGAAGAATATCCGGAGAAACCGGAGCCAGAAAACTACCAAAAGAGATCTCAGCAGGACGCTCGCCAGAATGCAAGTCCGTCGGCGGCGGGATCAAACCCAAATTCTGAAACACTGGAATAGATGCAGGATCCATAGGCACATTATGCTGTGAAGATAACCATTTAGATTTGATAGCCGGACCAGGTGAAGAAGCCAAACTAGTCAGCTCAGAGTCCGCATGCCATGATTGAATCAGGGGGCGATCGTCCATACCATGGTGCAAATGAAAGTGACAGATAAAATCCGGCCAAATACGGTCCCGTAGACCAAAGATAAAGTGACCCACTTGATTTGATGCCACCGAGAACCGGAAATGACGATCACCCAAGTGAACAACATTGAAACCGTCACTGAGCCCTCCAATACATGATTGAAGAGCCAAACCAACCAAATCCACCAAGAGGGGAAAAGAGGCCGAGGAGAAGGAAACTTCAAGGAAGAATTCCTTGGAGCCGGGGTTGGGGATGAAGTGGACCGTAGATCCAAACCGTGCACGCACCTGTGCCTCGACCTTAAGTCCGGGGGAGAAGTCCCAATGGAGGAGGCCAACCATTGGATTCGCCGGATGGAGATCATAGGGTTAAACCCTAGAATCGCCATGGGAGTCGCCAGAGGTGGAGAGGAGAGGGGTGGGAGTCGCATCGTTGCGAGAAGTTTGATACTTGATAATCCTTGTCCCTTTATAAGGCCGGAAGAAACTATGCGCCTCCCCACCTGCCTGGTAAACTCGCTTATTCCCCAAGCGCCATAATTGATGGCGCGGTTAGGTTACCCACGCCCGTATTGATGAGAATCCTATGATAAGGGGACACGATCTCTGCTTCGACAAGACGTGCCAAGAAAACCGCCTCGCAATATGTGCAGTGGCTGGTTGTGAAAAACGGTTCGAATAATGACCGGGACGTGGTGTGATGTCATGCTGCAGGATGTGTCAGCAGATTAGATTTGTGGAAATATTATTCTCTCTACGGTGGTATGTGGAATTTGTTTTGCAGAGCTAGACACTATCCTTGTGTTCAAAATCTTCTATGGAATATTCGGAGGAGGAACCCGCCCTGCAATGCCGAAGACAATCTGCGCCCCGGACTCATCGTCATTGAAGCCTGGTTCAGGGGCTACTGAGGGAGTACTGGATTAGGGGGTCCTCGGATAGCCGGACTGTTGGACTATGAAGATACAAGATTGAAGACTTCGTCCCGTGTCCGGGTGGGACTCTCCTTGGCGTGGAAGGCAAGCTTGGCAATACGGATATGCAGATCTCCTCCCTTGTAACCGACTGTGTGTAACCCTAGCCCCCTCCGGTGTCTATATAAACCAGAGGGTTTATTCCATAGGACAACAACAATCATACCATAGGCTAGCTTCTAGGGTTTAGCCTCTACGATCTCGTGGTAGATCAACTCTTGTAATACTCATATCATCAAGATCAATCAAGCAGGAAGTAGGGTATTACCTCCATCGAGAGGGCCCGAACCTGGGTAAACATCGTGTCCCCCGCCTCCTGTTACCATCCGCCTTAGACGCACAGTTCGGGACCCCCTACCCGAGATCCGCCGGTTTTGACACCGATACAAGTATGCGGAGAAGCAGTACCTTTTACTAACCCAGGTTCGGAGTTCCCCAGGAGCTTTTGCGGATCTACCACGCAGCGTATCAGATGCTGCAGCGTTCTACCGAGCCAAAGGAGGAGGTTCTACGGAGAAGCTATTCTGGTTGCAGTATGCGACGCCAGAGCATCCCGTGTCCTTCATCGATTAGCTGAAGCAGCTGGTGGAGCTGCACAGGGTGGCCGAACTAGCCATGAAGGATTTGACAATCCGGCTATGGCCAGCCAAAGCTATACCCGGCAGCTACTTCAGACTCGTGAGGCGGCTAGTGGAAGCATGTCCGTGGCTGGACGTCGTCAAGCGCTCTGCATGTATTGAAGGCACCCGTATGGCCTTCGCTCGCTGCAAGATGTGGTGGGCGAAGATGAACGCTGTTGAAGTGGCCAGCGGGCCGCCGGAGGGCAAGGAGCATCCCACACCCGAGAAATATTTTGCGGATGTCATAGAAGGGTCTTGACTTGTGGTAGCTCAATGTTCGCAGGATGTTATTTTCGAATGAATACATTCGTATTGGGCCTTTGCCTTGTATGATAAAGACAGAGCTTGTTTTGTAATGTAATTTCGTTATGCTTTAAATTGTTTCCTCCTGTGCGGCCGTGTTATATGCAATCTGAGGGTTGGCCAGTCGTCAGCTTCTGCCCTCACGTAATTGGTACGGAGGTGTTCGGGATGGGATCTAAACAATCTTGATCTAATTGTATGGTCCTTGAAGGAGTTGTTTAGCGCAACGAACAAGGCAATCAGACTATACGGCTTGAACGCCCTCACTTAGCCATAGGAGTTTTATAATTAAGCAAGTGCGAAGCCCCTGGTCCAAGCCAAGGTGCTGTCAGCATCTGATCGGGAAGTGCTGATCCTTCGCGTGACGCGGAAAAAAATCTCCAACGATTTTGTAACCCACGAACAGCTGACCGGCTCTCGCTGTATCATGACAGTCAGTTTTTGGCTTTCTCTACTGAGGTGCTCATCCGGTCAAGGCCAGGGCACAATCGCAGTAGTTCTCCCTTTACTACCCTAGCCGATAGAGCAGAACGTAGGGTGAAAGATCGTGGATGTCGCCTAGAGGGGGGTGAATAGGCGCTTTAAAATAATTACGGTTTAGGCTTGAACAAATGCGGAATAAACCTAGCGGTTAATTTGACAAGCACAAAACCTACAACAACTAGTCTCACCTATGTGCACCAACAACTTATGCTAAGCAAGATAAACAACTAAGTGATAGCAAGATATATGACAAGAAACAATATGCCTATCACAAAGTAAAGTGCATAAGTAAAGGGTTCGGGTAAGAGATAACCGAGGCACGCGGAGACGACGATGTATCCCGAAGTTCACACCCTTGCGGATGCTAATCTCCGTTTGGAGCGGTGTGGAGGCACAATGCTCCCCAAGAAGCCACTAGGGCCACCGTAATCTCCTCACGCCCTCGCACAATGCAAGATGTCGTGATTCCACTAAGGGACCCTTGAGGGCGGTCACCGAACCCGTACAAATGGCAACCCTTGGGGGCGGTCACCGAACCCGTACACTTTGGCAACCCTTGGGGGTGGTCACCGAACCCGTACAGTTTGGAAACCCTTGGGGGCGGTCACCGGTACCCGTCAAATTGCTCGAGGCGATCTCCACAACCTAATTGGAGACCCTGACGCTTGCCCGGAGCTTTACACCACAATGATTGAGCTCCGAACACCACCAACCGTCTAGGGCACCCAAGCACCCAAGAGGAACAAGCTCAAGGGTACCAAGCACCCAAGAGTAATAAGCTTCTCAACTTGTAACTTCCATGTATCACCGTGGAGAACTCAAACCGATGCACCAAATGCAATGGCAAGGGCACACGGAGTGCCCAAGTCCTTCTCTCTCAAATCCCACCGAAGCAACTAATGCTAGGGAGGAAAATGAGAGGAAGAACAAGAAGGAGAACACCAAGAACTCCAAGATCTAGATCCAATGGGTTCCCCTCACATAGAGGAGAAAGTGATTGGTGGAAATGTGGATCTAGATCTCCTCTCTCTTTTCCCTCAAAAACTAGCAAGAATCCATGGAGGGATTGAGAGTTAGCAAGCTCGAAGAAGGTCAACAATTGGGGAAGAACACGAGCTCCAAAGATAAGGTTCATTGGGGAAGAAGACCTCCTTATATAGTGGGGGGAACAAACCAACCGTTACCCCCCACACCAGCCCCACAGAGAGTGGTACTACCGCTTGGCCGGCGGTACTACCGCTCCCCCCCCCCCCCGCGCGGTACTGCCGCTGGGGCCAGAGCGGTACTACCGCGGTGGTCAGGGCGGTACTACCGCATACGAGCGGTACTACGGCCCCCACTGCCGCGGCTAGTACCGTAAAACCCAACACGAAAAAAGATCCCTCGAATCGAGACGGTACTAGCACAAGACCGCAGCGGTACTACGGCTGGGGGCTACCAGCGGTACTACCGCTCTGGAGCGGTACTACCGCTTGTAGCACCCAAGCGGTACTACCGCTCCGGCCCGCGGTACTACCGCTAGGACCAAAACTGCCATAACTTCTGCATATGAGCTCCGAATTGAGCAAACTCAAGCTTGTTGGATAGAGGAAGACGAGTAGCATCAAAACAGCGACAAATAGAGGAGTGAAACCTCCAACCGAGAAGAACCGGCATAACCTCCAACATCGAAAACATCATAGAAGATGCGAGTGAACTCTGCTTTCGATGAACTCGAGCTTGTCATCAAGATGACCATAAGCTCCAAAACTCACAAAGAGAAGAACCAAACAAGAACCAATAAATATGATGCAAGGATGCAATGGTTTGAGCTCTCTATGAACGATACGATCAAGCTACTCATCGAGAGCCCCCCTTGATAGTACGGCAATCGATCCTATAACCCGGTCTCCCAACTACCATCATGAGACCGGTAAAATAGAAAACCTATCAAGAGCAAACCTTTGCCTTGCACATGGTCCACTTGAGCTAGATGATGACGATCTTGACTCCCTCAAGTTGGACCACCTTTCTTGGTTGCGTTGGCTCGATGAAGACTAGTTGATTGCTCCCCCATACTCCACTATGGGTGAGCCACTCTTCCGCACATCTTCACAAGTCCATTGTCACCACAATGGACGGCAAGCTTCAAGCATTTGATCTCTTCATGATGCTTCACTTGAACTTGCACACCGCAACATCTTCACAAGTCCATTGTCACCACAATGGACGGCAAGCTTCAAGCATTTGATCTCTTCATGATGCTTCACTTGAACTTGCACACCGCAACCTAACCCCACAAAGAACTCTCACGAAGATCATGGGTTAGTACACAAAGCGTAATTGACAATGCTTACCACACCATGGGATCACTTGATCCCTCTCGGTACATCTTCTACGCTTTGTGAGTTGATCAAGTTGATTCACTCTTGACTTAGTCTTGATCAACCATGAATCTTTTCAACTCTCTTCATTTGGATGATGTCTTGAAGATATACATGAATGATCACACAATCTTCTTCTCCAAGACATGCTTGCAATAAGCTCAACTCTCACATGACCAATCTTTGGATAATTCCTTAATAACACCTTGGTCACCACATAAACTCCTTGAAACCAACACATGAACTTCAAGAAATGCCTATGGACAAATCCTTCAAATATAACTCAAGGCAACCATTAGTCCATAGAGATTGTCATCAATTACCAAAACCAAACATGGGAGCACCGCATGTTCTTTCATAGGGTAGCAAGCACAGGAGCCGGGCAACCCAACTATTGACCAAAGACATGATTCGGAGCCAATGCATATAATGCAAAATTCGGGGTGCCGAACTTTTATACAAAAAGTGTTCAGACTTTGTTGCCTTATTGTGGGGCGATAAGCAGCCCCTGGCGAATATGAAACGTACAAAAGAGTACTGATGTAGCTAATAAGCAGATCAAAATGAAATGAAGTAAGGGGCAAAACCCACAAAAACTGGGCCGCAAATCATTATCATTATAACTGAATGGATACGTTAAGGCGTATCTTGTACAAATAGTGCGATAAGCACCCGGGCTATGTAATATGCCGGAATCAAGAGGGGCAGCGTACGGGTCCTGAGAAAGAAGTAAAAATACCGTCAAGAAGAACATATGGAGGTGACCCTACACACCTATGCTGCATGTCCCCTTTGTATGCCAATCCTTTGAAAGGGGCTTGTGATCAGGATCGCGGGAAAAGGAACCTGAAACAAAAAAGAAAAAGGTGTATCCGGGGTCGGTCTAGCCGAACTGTAGATCCCGGTTGAGCTTGTGCCTCCGTCGATGTCCATGGAATCTCGAGTGCGTAATTATGTACGCATGGTACGAATGCCACTACTTCATCCGGACTGGGACGGAAGCCGAATTGCTAGTCGAGCTCTTGACGAACCTTGCCGTCCTGCTGCAATGTAGTTTGGGACCTCTTGATGGTGTCCAGGGGCTCGGCAGCCGCACTATGGTGCTGCTTGAGAAGGCCGCTCTGTACCTCTGCTGCTAGGGCGGCGGTGTGCTCCACTGTTCGGAGAGAGCGTTCCGTGTTGCCATTGACTGTTATGACGCCGCGTGGACCGGGCATCTTGAGTTTGAGGTAAGCGTAGTGTGGCACTACGTTGAATCTGGCAAACGTTGTTCGTCCGAGTAATGCGTGGTAGCCGCTGCGGAAGGGGGCGATGTCAAAGATTAACTCCTCGCTTCGGAAATTGTCCGCAGAGCCGAAGACAACTTCCAGCATGATTGAGCCCGTACAGCGGGCCTCGACGCCTGGTATGACTCCTTTGAAGGTAGTCTTTGTTGGTTTGACCCGTGAGGGGTCAATGCCCATCTTCCGAACTATGTCTTGATAGAGCAGGTTGAGGCTGCTACCACCGTCCATTAGGACTCGTGTTAGTTGAAATCCGTCGATGATTGGGTCGAGGACCAATGCGGACGAACCGCCATGACGGATACTGGTTGGGTGGTCTCGACGATCAAAGGTGATCGGAAATGACGACCATGGATTGAATTTTGGGGCGACTGGCTCTACCGCGTAGACGTCCCTGAGTGCACGCTTAAGCTCCCTTTTGGGGATGTGTGTAGCGTATATCATGTTCACCGTTTTGACTTGAGGGGGAAATTTCTTCTGCCCCCCAGTATTCGGCTGCCGGGGCTTTTCGTCCTCGTCCTCACTTTGTGATCCCTTTTCTTTGTTTTCGGCATTTGACTTGCCAGCCTGCTTGAAAACCCAACAATCCCTGTTGGTATGATTGGCTTGCTTGTCCGGGGTGCCGTGTATCTGGCACGGACGGTCGAGTATGCGGTCCAGGCTGGAAGGTCCTTCATTGTTTCTTTTATAGGGCTTCTTCCGCTCGCCGGACTTGGAGCCAGTGAATCCGGCATTGACTGTGGCGTCATTGGTGTTGTTGTCATTGCTTCAGCGTTTGTGTCTGTTGCGTCGGAGCTTGCTAGTGCTATTCTTGGCCTCCGAGGGGCCTGTCTCGCCGGTTGTGTTGTTACTACGGGCCAACCTACGAAGAGAAAAGTGAGAAGTCAGAGGCCGGCTTGAAGGACAAACCAGCAAGAAGAAGAAGGAAAAGAGCAACTTACCATCAAGCATGTCCTCGATCTCGCCGTAGCCAGCCGACAGGGCCTTCTCCTTGTCAACCCAGTTCAAGCGATGAGTCTCGAACTCGGCCTGGAGAGCCTCCTCCGTGTCTTTGAGCTCCTGCAGCTCCGCCTGGTCAGCCAGCTCTTTGGCCAGGCGGTCGCGCTCTTGCTCCGCCTTGAGGCGCTCCTCCTCCTTGGCATACAGTGCGGTTTGAGCTTCGCCCATTTGCTGCCGCAAGGTGGCATTGGCTCCTGCAGAAGACAAGAGAGAGAAGAAGCAGGAAGTCAACAAATCAACAAGGAAAGAAGTAGTTGCCGGAAGATCCAACCCGACTGCTCAGCAGTCGGCCCGAATCTCGGGGGCAACATCCCGCAAGTGCGCTGACGCGCCCCCGCGAAGGATTGAACAATTCAACAAAGAAATAAGAAAAGGTGGTTGCCGGAAGATCCGACCCGACTACTCAGCAGTCGGCCCGAATCTTGGGGGCTACACCCCGCGGGTGCGCTGGCGCGCCCCCGCGAGAATGAAGAATGGAGTGCTTACTCCGACTGTCTATCAGCTCGGCGGTCCGCTTGGCCAGCTCCTTGACATGGGAGTTGTAGGCGGCCGCACGAATGTTGTGGTAGTCCTGCCACAGAATCAATGGTCAGCACTTGGAACTTACCTTTAAGTTCCGAGCCGCCTGCTCAGCAGCTGGCCCGAAACTCGGGGGCTACACCCAGTGGGCGCGCTGGCGCGCCCCCACAGAAGATTGCGAAGATTGAAAGCAAAAGCATAAGGAGCATTCCCGGACGGCGGCTCGCGACGCCAAGAACTTCTTCGTATAATCCTGGAGGGCGTTGCCTTGGGCCTGAAGCAGGGAGTGGACTTCCTGTGCAGCATTGTTCAGGACGCCCGTCCCGCCCCCAGGCGTCCACTCCCGCAGGACGGCGCTAGTGGCGTCCACTTTCGGGACTGACGAGCTGGAGGCTCCGACTTCCTGAGGCTGCGGCGCTGAAGTCGCCTTTGTCGCACGCCGATGCGTCGGACTGCGGATGACGGAAGTCGCCCCCACCACCAGCTCGCTGCCGACTCGAGGCACCGACGGCGCGTCAGGCCGACTGCCCTAAGCCTCAGCAGTCGGCGTCTGCTGGGACGCCTCCATCCTCGGGATGATGGCGTCACCTCCCTCCCTCTCCATGACAGGCTGGTCGTTGCCGGTCCCTCCAGCCGGTGCTGGGATCCCTGTCGCCGACGGCATGGAGCGCAGTGGAATGACCAGCTGTGGAGCCTGGACACCCGCGGCTGCTCCCGCTTGTGCTTTGGCGGCCGCGGCCGCCTGGGCCTTAGTCGCCTCCTCCTCCTGGGCCTTGGCCGCATCGTTGGCTTGGGCCCTGGCCGCTGCGTCCGCCTCCTCCTGTGCCGCATTGGCCGCGTCCACCTTTGCCTTCTCCGCCCGCTCCTTCTCCTCGCGCGCCTCCCGCGCGTTCTTCTCCGTCGCCTCCCGGAGGTCGGCGAGCGGGTCTATGCACCGGGCGTTGGCAGAACCCTCCGTCCCTCAGATGATGGAGGCGGAGGTCGACCGCTCAAGAGAGAGCGGTGCTCTATTCGCACAAGACAAAAAGAATTCAGAGAAGGTTTACAAAGGAAAACACAAGAAAGAACAAGCACTTACGCGGACACCGTCGGCGGCTGCTTCGAGGCCTTCTGGAATCGGGCTGCCTTCACGGCGGCCTCCTCCCGCCTGGTCGCCCTGGCCGAGCCCTTGGGCTTCTTCGGCCGGCCGCCTTGCAGCTGTGTGCCGGCTCGATGCTACCTCTTGAGCACTGTGTTGGTTTTCCCTTGAAGAGGAAAGGGTGATGCAGTAAAGTAGCATAAGTATTTCCCTCAGTTTTTGAGAATCAAGGTATCAATCCAGTAGGAGACCACACTCGAGTCCCACGTACCTACACAAACAAATAAGAACCTTGCAACCAACATGATAAAGGGGTTGTCAATCCCTTCACGGCCACTTGCAAAAGTGAGATCTGATAGAGATGATAAGATAATATCTTTGGTATTTTTATGATAAAGACTAAAAGTAAAGAAAGCAAAATAAATGGTAATAGAAATAACGGTAGATTAATATGACAGAGAATAGACCCGGGGGCCATAGGTTTCACTAGTGGCTTCTCTCAAGAGCATAAGTATTACGGTGGGTGGACAAATTACTGTCGAGCAATTGATAGAATTGAGCATAGTTATGAGAATATCTAGGTATGACCATGTATATAGGCATCATGTCCGTGACAAGTAGACCGACTCCTGCCTGCATCTACTACTATTACTCCACACATCGACCGCTATCCAGCATGCATCTAGAGTATTAAGTTCATAAGAACAGAGTAACGCTTTAAGCAAGATGACATGATGTAGAGGTATAAACTCAAGCAATATGATATAAACCCCATCTTTTTATCCTCGATGGCAACAATACAATACATGTCGTTTCCCCTATCACTGGGATCGAGCACCGCAAGATTGAACCCAAAGCTAAGCACTTCTCCCATTGCAAGAAAGATCAATCTAGTAGGCCAAACCAAACTGATAATTCGAAGAGACTTGCAAAGATAACAAATCATACATAAAATAATTCAGAGGCGATTCAAATATTGTTCATAGATAATCTTGATCATAAACCCACAATTCATCGGATCTCGACAAACACACCGCAAAAGAAGATTACATCGAATAGATCTCCAAGAGAATCGAGGAGAACTTTGTATTGAGATCCAAAGAGAGAGAAGAAGCCATCTAGCTAATAACTATGGACCTGAAGGTCTGAGTTAAACTACTCACACATCATCGGAGAGGCTATGGTGTTGATGTAGAAGCCCTCCGTGATCAATGCCCCCTCCGGCGGGGCGCCGGAAAAAGCCCCAAGATGGGATCTCATGGGTACAGAGAGTTGCGGCGGTGGAAATAGGGTTTCCGCTCCTGTTCTGAGGTTTCCAGGGTATATGAGTATATATAGGCGAAAGAGGTCAGTCAGTAGAGCTACGAGGGGCCCACGAGGGTGGGGGCGCGCCCCGGGGGGCAGGCGCGCCTCCCTGCCTCGTGGCCTCCTTTTTGATTGCTTGACGTCCACTCCAAGTCCTCTTGATCATGTTTGTTCCGAAAATAACGTTCCCGAAGGTTTCATTCCGTTTGGACTCCGTTTGATATTCCTTTCCTTCAAAACACTGAAATAGGCAAAAAAACAGCAATTTGGGCTGGGCCTCCGGTTAATAGGTTAGTCCCAAAAATAATATAAAAGTGTATAATAAAGCCCATTGAACATCCAAAACAGATAATATAATAGCATGAAACAATCAAAAATTATAGATACGTTGGAGACGTATCACTCGACGCTTCGATGCGCCGCCTGGTGCGGGTGGCTCCGCTGAGGAGCTCGCCCCCGCCTTGTTAGCAGTCGGCGGGCGGCGCAGCTCGGCATCCTCCTCGTCGTCATCCGGCCACGTCTCCACGCCGCCTCCTCCACCGGAGCCGCCTGCCCCGTCGCCACCACCTGTGGCGTCGTCTTCCAAGGCGGCCGCCCCCAAATCGGGGTCGTCCGCGTCGCTCACCGCTCGGTCCGGCAGGAACTCCTGGCCTTGCGCCGGGGCGTCGGCTGCCTGCTGGGTCCTGAGGAGCTGCGACACGTCCGACTGATCAGTCGGCAAAACAGAACTCGGCAGAAGAAGAAAAGACCAAGAAAGAAAGGAGAGTCGGGACCTTACGGTAGGAGGCAGATGCGCGCGGGAATACGGCCGCTTGCCAAATTGCCAGTCCGACTCCGAGAGCGTGAGGTTCGCGGTCTCGTTCACCATGCGGGCCACCTCCATGGCCAGCATCTCCCGGGTGGACAGCCGGCACGGGTCTCGGTGCCCACTCATCTGGCTGATCATGTGAGGCCGACCATGGAGGGGGAGAACCCGGCGCACCACGAAGGCGGTCAACAAGTCGGATGCCTGGAGGCCCTCCAAGTCCGTCATCTCCTTAAGCCTGGCGACGGCAACGGTGGAGGCGGGCGACAGGTGCTTCGGCTTGAAGGTCCAGTTGGTGCGTGGCTCGGCCGGTGGGCCGGCTTCGTAGGCCGGCAGGTTGACGAAGTCCAGCGCCGGGTTGACGTTCTTCACATAGAAGTATGACTTCTGCCACAGCTTGAGGGACTGGGTCAAGGTGATGGCCGGGAAGCCGTAGCCGGCTCCTGGGCACCGCACCGCGACGAAGGCGCCGCACTGAGCCGCCTCGTCCTTGGCAGAGACGCCGAGCTTGG
Source organism: Triticum aestivum (assembly GCF_018294505.1). NCBI lineage: Eukaryota > Viridiplantae > Streptophyta > Magnoliopsida > Poales > Poaceae > Triticum > Triticum aestivum. Next base: position 445,005,905 of record NC_057802.1, on the reverse strand, counting down.
TGTAGAAGAACTCTCCCCACAGCTCGAGAGTGGGGAGAACACCGAGGTAGCCCTCGCACAGCGTGACGAAGGCTGATAGCAGCACCACCGTGTTCGATGTGAGGTGGTGCGGCTGGAGGTGATAGAATTGGAGGAAGGAGCGGAGAAAGCCGCTAGCCGGCAGGCCGAAGCCTCGGAGAAAGTGAGACCGAAAGACGACGCGTTTGCCGTCTTGCGGCGCTGGTGAGATTTCTTTCGCCGGCGGGACGCGTACCTCTACATAGCCCGCGCCGGGTAGCCGTCGCGTGTCGCGGATGAAGTCGAGGTGGTCCTGATGGACGTTGGAGCCGTCCCAAGCACCGGAATTCGCCTTGTCGCGCGCCATGAGAGCTTGGAGCTCGATGAAGGCGTGGCGCGGCAAGAGATGGGGGAACCCATGGGAGAACGGCAACGCCGCGGAGGAGAAAGGCTCTGCGGTGATGAGCTGCGGCGGCGTTTCAGTGAAGGGTAGAGGCATCGCAGCGGTGAAGAAAAGGAGGAAAGAGACGGCAAAGGGCGAGGAGGGCGCGCGTGCTAATGCCGCCCCCTCTTCCCACTATTTATAGCCCCATAGGCTGCGAAGCCGAGGGGGCGGGGCGTGGGGATCATGGGATTAACTGTCCCACGACCCCACAACCCCGCACTAACCGCGCCATAACGGCATGGATAATCACGCCACGGAATCCCAACCATTTTCCTCGGCCACAGCGGATCCGCGCGCTTGCCGAGGCCCGGTAGTGGTGGGCCCCGGCCTGTGGCGATGTCCCATCACGCGCATGGGCTGGCAGGCGGCCTGGCCGGCTGGTGACACGTGGCGTGCAGTTGACAGGCAGCAAGACTGGCGCCAGGCTGGCGCACCACCAAGCTCCCGCCAAGACGTTTCAAAAACCACCAGACGGCCTGCCTGGACATATCCGACTCCTAGCGGTCGGTACGACGGAAGACGGATGGAGAAAGATCAAATGAAGCAGTCGGAGTAGGAAGCTGCCGAGGCTCCTTCTTTTCGCCAGCCACGGAGCCTCATCAGCTTCAGGGACTACTATCGGAGTATTGGCCACGGGTAGCCTCATCAGCCCCCCATGGAGCTTCAAGACATCGGGGCCGGCTGCTCCCTCAAGATTCAAAGAGACAAGCGCCGCCTCCTCGCGACCGGCTGGTCCAAGCGGTCGGCTGCTAGGAGACGGCAAAGCCCAGCAGGCGGCCACGAGGTGGGCCGACTCCTAGCAGGCGGCCACCAGAGAGGCCGGCTCCTAGCAGGCGGCCCTAGGCATCCTCAAAGTTTGCACCCACATAAATGTGATGAGATAGGGCGTGGCTACAGCACGCCCTGCCACCCCCGAATCTGGGGCCAAGCGTGGCCACAATGCGTCATACCAGACGGAGATCTCCCGTCTGGTGCGGCACTGTTGCCATGCAGCCCATGACATCACCCCTGTCAGTGGGAGCCATGCTCCCGCGACGGGCTGTCGGTACAGCCCGCAAGCGGTGGGCCCTACCTATCCACAAGGATCCAAAAGGCGGCGAGCCCAGACCAGTCGGCTCGTAGGGAGGCCCGTCTCCGACCAGGCGGCTTTCCTCTCCTTGGTGTTTGTGCACCATTAACCAGAAGAGACGAGGAGTGGCTACAGTGAACGCCCGCCAGGCGGCGGCACTGTAGCCACGCCTCCCCCGACAAAGCATGCATCATTACCAGCATCGCTACAGTGCTAAGCAGCCGGCAAGACCCGCGAGCGGCGGGCGCGGCCTGTCGGCCAAGCACGAGATAGCCAGCAGGGCCCACCAGGCGATGGGCCCCAGTGGCCGGCGGAGAAGCCGGCGACCGTAGACACTGACAGCTGGGGCCCCCACCCGGCCAGATTACCTTTGTACCCCTGGGGGTAGGCCTATATAAACCCCCCAGGGCACCCTGCAAAGGGTTCAGACTCTAGTTCACCCACACACCCATATAGAGAGAGGAAGCTAGGGCTAGACTTGTTCTTCTTCCCCCTCTAGAGAAACAGCTCAAGGAGCAAGCTTGTAGCCACCATTGTTGCTTGAGTGATCATGCAGAGACCCCGCAGAGCAGGAGTAGGGGTGTTATCTCCTAGGAGAGCCCCGAACCTGGGTAAGATTCGCCGGCGTGCATGTCTACGCCTCATCCCGTTTCCTAGCATCGGCGACGTATTATTAGCCCCCTCCATGATAAGCCATCCTTTGGCATATGTCACACGACACCCCCGACAATACAATTGTGAGTGATTGATGAAAACATCACTGACGTGTTCCATTGTTTAGTCCGTGTGCGATGTGATTTTCTTTGTCCGCACAACATCTACGCTATGTCTACAGAGCATCAACATATATACTTAAAAAGACAGCATTGCATAACCAAATTAAGCAAACAATTACACAAGTGACTACACACATAACCTTTCCACACACCAAAGTAAGCAATTACATGCATACTAAACTAGGAGAAACGAGGATCTAATCATCTACTTATTATTGCGATGATGCTTGTCATTGCTCTGTTTCCGGCTGGATCCCTGGCTATTTTGGGGAAGGAGGCACTTCGTCATGTCAATGATCCGCCTGTACATGTCGTAGCTCATGTACGCGTCCTTGGCCGCGTACACGACGTGAGCTTTGTCGAGTTTCTCCATCCAGGCTGAGTGCCAGTCACGCTTGTCCTTGTTGCACAAATCCTTCATGTCTCTATAGTAGGGGTTGATGATGGCCTCGGCGAGGTGAACCAGTGAGTCCTTCTCATGCTCCTTGCTGCCCTAGATCTTGTATTGGCCCTGGATGTCGACAAGATTCTAGCAGGCGATGCCCGAATTCTCGAGCGCCTTTACATCGTTGGTGATGTCCAGTGTAGCGAACATGTAGTGGGGGCTATTGACAAACCGGGCGAAACGCTCGCAAGGCCCTGTGGCCAGGCAGTAGTGGTAGACGAGGACATGGTGGCGCACGCACATCTGGGCGACGGCGACCTTGGGACGAGACCCGGCACGAGCGCGGGTGTACTCGAGGTCGAACCCAGCCACCTTGTACTTCTCCTCGACAAGCAATAGCTCCATGATGTGGATGGAGTGCTCCATCCAGACCGGGACGTTGGTTTACACCACCGAGAGGTCCATGAACCTTCTGTGGTGTCCACCACGGCACGCATGGTGAACTGCTGCTCGTCGTCGGCAGCTGCTCGGAGCGCCATTGGAGCCGCGCAGGATACCCTCTAAGAATTTCTCGTGGTGGGTGTGCTTCTTGCAATGGTGGGGCGCAATCGAAAGGTTCAAGAGACACAAGGGTTCAACGGCCACTGTAATAAATGGGGGCCGGCCGGCCTGTAATCGTCACGTCTTGTCACGGCGTTCATAGCGGAGGATTCTAGTGCACGCCTGACAACACCGCACCACACGCGTGGGCTCGAAGAGGCGCCAAATGTATCGTCGGTGAGCCTGTTCCCGCGCTACCACGTAGTTTACCCCGTAAGCTTCCTGCACGACTAGTTTGGCCACGCGTCGGCTAGAAGAGGGACAAATCATGGGCGTTTATTGGCAAAAAGTTTTGTAAAAACGAAGTGTGTGGAATGACTTCGGTCATAAGTTTACCCGTGGGTGATGAGGTCAAAGTTACACAGAAGGGTGATGATGGACACTCGAGTGCGATAATTAATTTTGCGCTCTACAGGGCACACGGTGGAAGAAACCAACTGTGTGCAATAATGTCGAAGATCGCAGTCGAGTTAGCTATACAGATCATGTGCTGTGAGATCGACAAGGTAAACAGATTCGAGAATGGTTAGTAAAATCTAAGACCATTGCATATTAAGGTCAAAATAGTGCTACTAATATACGAGTCTCATACGATGCCATTTCAACAATTGTACCACAAAAGCTCGAAATATTACAAGGTTCAAATTCCAGAGTTATATGGCTCAAATTCGAAGATTACAAGGTTCAAATTGATATTAGAAATGAAATTTAGCTCATCAGCAGCAAACGCTCGTGCTGATCCGCTGAACATGGATATCAGAGAGGTTCAAACTAATATTACCACTTCTAAGTTTGGTTTCGAAACCTCACAATTTTTGCAAAGGGGTCAGCCAGTGAGAAGTCATGTATGGGGTTGACACAATGACTTCCGATTACTCTGTCATCTGAAGTTTGAAAATGAAATTCAGCATTTTTGGAGCCTATTCCATTCTGCCGCAAGCGCCGGCACCAATCAACAAACCATTCATTTTTTTGAAATAAATGTAGGGCAAACCTCATTTCCTTCAGCACACTTGCTCTGAGAACAAAGAACCTGGCGAATATAATCTCCGGTAAGGTCCCTCGGTAGGAGTTCAAAGTAATTTTTGAGAGATGCGGATCTAGGCATTCGACGTGATTATTATATTGTATCACATTATCCACCACTGGGCGTAATCTTATCTCCAAAAGAAGAAAACGTGTTAGTGCCTACATGCAGTTTTGAACATTACTACAGGCCTATTTGGTTTGCAGGATTTGTAAAATGCACTAACATGCCATCTTCGATCTGACATGATTAACATGGGCATTTGATTACATTCTAGAAAAATGTAGCCTTCTTCACAAGAGGTTGGCGTGGATGAAAAGTTCCCTAAGAAAACTAGTACAGATGAATCCAAAGGGGAAATCCTTATTGATTGTAACCATATGGATCAAGCAACCAATATGTGGGGGGACATGTATGTACTGAAATCCTCCAAAAGAATCCTTCAGAAATCGTAGTACATTGTCACTGTAAACTTGGAAAAGGGTGTCACAAATTGAACTCCCTTATGGTTAACATTTAACAGGAAAGGAACATCACCTCGATATATAGCTTCTCCAGGCACGGAAAGCATCTCAGGAAACTGACAACTTGCTCCAGGTTGGGGCCGATAGGTTCTAGTGCCAAGACCTTCACTGTGCGCAGTTTCGGGGTCAAGCTTGTCAGAATCATTTTCTGAATGACAGACGAACAAACATCTTCAAAATTAGAAATAATGTTAATTTGTAGAAGGAGAGGTAGAAGGGGGCTATTGTACCTCAACGGGTGTGGGTCCAATAACAAGTTCAAAGTATTTGTCAGACGAGTAGCCCACCACTATCAATTTCGGCGCAGAAATGACATCGATTCTTGTTAGACCTTCTTGATCAACTACAAGTAATCTCTCAAGTGCAGGTGTGTCCTCGATGACCATACCGTGGTACACATCTTGTGATGTCTTCCTACCGCACCAGCAACACACATAAATAGTCTGGAGAGTCATGGAGGTGATGTGGAAGGTACTCAACCCATTGATCGCCTGAAGACGAAGGTACTCGAGTGCAGTACAGCCACGGAGCAGGCGCTCCATGTAACCGTTTGAGAGGCAGACGGTGACGAGCTCGAGGTGCTTCAGTCGTGGTAGAATAAGAGCGGGCGTGTCATTAAGGAGGGGAATGGCAGTTCCTGAACTTGGCGACGTGTTGCGTGGGCGCGAGGCGGAGTGCATACGTTGGCAGCGACCGCATATGCCCATCATCAAAAGTGAGCTCCTCGAGCTAATCTAGGGCGGGGGATTGGAACCAGTCGTCAAGCTTGGCTCGGTCCTTATCGTTGGAACGGAACTTGCCCATTCTAAGGCCTCTGGTTGGGCCAAGGTGACTACCGAGGATCTTGGAGAACGCATCCATGCTTTTGTGATAACCATGGCAGAGCTCATGGGTGTCGATGAGGTCGAGAGGGCTGGACTTCCATAGGGGGTGCCACCGCCGGGAAAGGACGGTTGTCCGCGCCCCATATTTGATTGGGAGGAGGGAGATGATGAATGTCAACATATCATCGGGGAGGCTGCTGATGAAATCTAGGCCTGCTGGAGTCGCTGGCGGTTCTAGCTCGCCCCGCCTCCGCTTGTTGGCAGCCCCGTTCTCCACCTCCGGAGTCTCCTTGTCAGCGGCGCTTTCTAATAGAAATGGGAGTGATACGTCTCCAACGTATCTATAATTTTTGATTTGTTCCATGCTATTATATTATCTGTTTTGGATGTTTAATGGGCTTTAATATGCTCTTTTATATTATTTTTGGGACTAACCTATTAACCGAAGGCCCAGTGCCAGTTTCTGTTTTTTTGCCTATTTCAGTGTTTTGCAGAAAAGGAATACCAAACGGAATGAAACCTTCACAATGATCTTTCTTGGAACAAACGCAATCCAGAAGACTTGGAGTTGAAGTCTGGAACTCCGCGAGGCGGCCACGAGGCAGGAGGGCGCGCAAAGGGGGTAGGCGTGCCCCCCACCCTCGTGGGCCCCACGAAGCTCCACCGACGTACTTCTTTCGCCTATATATACTCTTATACCCTAAAAACATCAGGGGAGCCACGAAACCACTTTTCCACCGCCGCAACCTTCTGTACCCGTGAGATCCCATCTTGGGGCCTTTTTTGGCGATCTGCCGAAGGGGAAATCGATCACAGAGGGCTTCTACATCAACACCATAGCCTCTCCAATGAAGCGTGAGTAGTTTACCACAGACCTTCGGTTCCATAGTTATTTGCTAGATGGATTATTCTCTCTCTTTGGTTCTCAATACAAAGTTCTCCTCGATGTTCTTGGAGATCTATTCAATGTAATACTCTTTTGCGGTGTGTTTGCCGAGATCCGATGAATTGTGGATTTATGATCAAGATTATCTATGAATAATATTTGGTTCTTCTCTGAATTCTTATATGCATGATTTGATATCTTTGCAAGACTCTTCGAATTATCAGTTTAGTTTGGCCTACTAGATTGATCTTTCTTGCAATGGGAGAAGTGCTTAGGTTTGGGTTCAATCTTGCGGTGTCCTTTCCCAGTGACGGTAGGGGCAGCAAGGCACGTATTGTATTGTTGCCATCGAGGATAAAAAGATGGGGTTTATATCATATTGCTTTAGTTTATCCCTCTACATCATGTCATCTTGCCTAATGTGTTACTCTGTTCTTATGAACTTAATACTCTAGATGCATGCTGGATAGCGGTCGATGTGTGGAGTAATAGTAGTAGATGCAGAATCATTTCGGTCTACTTGAAACGGACGTGATGCCTATATTCATGATCATTGCCTAGATATTCTCATAACTATGCGCTTTTCTATCAATTGCTCGGCAGTAATTTGTTCACCCACCATAATATATACTATCATGAGAGAAGCCACTAGTGAAACCTATGGCCCCTGGGTCTATTTTACATCATAATTGTTTCCCGTCAACTTGCCAATTCCTGTCGCCGTTTATTTTGCAATCTTTACTTTCCAATCTATACAACAAAAATACCAAAAAAATTTACTTTACTATGTTTATTAGATCTCACTTTTGCGAGTGACCGTGAAGGGATTGACAACCCCTTTATTGCGTTGGTTGCAAGGTTCTTGATTGTTTGTGCAGGTACTAGGTGACTTGCGTGTAATCTCCTACTGGATTGATACCTTGGTTCTCAAAAACCGAGGGAAATACTTACGCTACTTTGCTGCATCACCCTTTCCTCTTCAAGGGAAAACCAATGCATGCTCAAGAGGTAGCAAGAAGGATTTCTGGCGCCGTTGCCAGGGAGATTTGCGCCAAGTCAAGTCAAGATTTGATCTCCCGTCAACTAGCCATTTCTGGCGCCGTTGCTGGGGAGATCTACGCCCAAGTCAAGACATACCAAGTACCCATCATAAACTCTTCTCCCTCGCATTACATTATTTGCCATTGGCCTCTCGTTTTCCTCTTCCCCACTTCTAAAACGATTTTCAAAAACCTTTGCCTTTTCTTTGCCCTTCTTTCGCTCGATCTTTTGTTTGCTTGTGTTACCATGTGCCTTCCTTTTTCTTGCATCTTCGCTTGCTAGAAGGTTATGGATCCTCATCCACTTGCTAATCTTTTTAAGAGATCCAGTTATGATGAACCAATTTCTAGTGATGTGAGTGCACTAGATTATCTTTATGAGGTTTTGCTTGAAATTCGTGAATCTGAAAATTGTGATGAAGAAATTTATGAAGAGATTCATTATAGTTCCTTGAATAAAAAGCATGATTGCAATGATTTTACTATAAATTCTATTGATGTCAATTGTGCTAATAATATGCAAAACCCTAAGCTTGGGGATGCTAATTAAGATATGTCTACCACCTGTTGCAATGATCATGATTGGGGTGATTCTTCTTATGATCTTGAAAATTTATTTAAGCCCCATGATGAATATAAGATTGATAATAGTGTTTTCAATAATATTGAAAGTGGGTTTGAAAGAGTGTCAACTTTAGATCCCACATATTTGGAGGATTTTCAATCTTATGAAATTTTTGATAAAAGTGGGTTTGGAGAGGTCATGACTTTAGTTAATGATAATCCCACTATTTTGGAAGAGTGTCAACTTCGCATGCATGTGGATCATGTTGAGAATATGTTATGTGATAGCTATTTTGTTGAATTTGCCTATGATCCTAGATGTAATTATTATGAGAGAGGAAAATATGATTGTAGAAATTTTCATGTTACTAAATTACCTCTCGTTATGTTGAGATTGCTATTGTTTCTTTCCGCTCCCTTCCATATGCTAGTTTTTGCTTGCTATGATAATTTGTTTGCATATAAGATGCCTATTCATAGGAAGTATGTTAGACTTAGATGTGTTTGTCACGTGTTTTACGATGCTCTCTTTGCGCTTCAATTCTTGTCTTTCATGTGAGCATGATTAAAATTATCAATGCCTAGCTAGGGGCGTTAAACGATAGCGCTTGTTGGGAGGCAACCCAATTTTATTTTTGTTCTTTGATTTTTGTTCCTGTTTAGTAATAAATAATTCATATAGATTCTGTTTATATGTGGTCTTATGTTTTAATTAATGTTTTTTCCAAGTAGAACCTTTGGGAAGACATGGGTGAAGTCTTTGCGATCTTGCTGTAAAAAACAGAAACTTTTGCGCTCACAAGATTAGCTGCCATTGTTTACTGGAGAGTGATTTTAGGTTGATTCTTTTTGCAGATGATTAATATACAAATTCCTCACGTCCACCAATTTATTTCAGAATTTTTGGAGTTCCATAAGTATTTGTTTGATATAGATTGCTACAGCTGTTCGGTTTTGACAGATTCTGTTTTTCGTGTGTTGTTTGCTTATTTTAATGAATCTATGAGTAGTATCGGGGGGTATGAACCATAGAGAAGTTGGAATACAGTAGTTTTAACACCAATATAAATAAATAATGAGTTAATAACAGTACCTTAAAGTGGTGGTTTATTTTCTTATACTAACGGAGCTCATGAGATTTTCTGTTTAAGTTTTGTGTTGTGAAGTTTTCAAGTTTTGAGTAAAGATTTGATGGATTTTGGAATAAGGAGTGGCAAGAGCCTAAGCTTGGGGATTCCCAAGGCACCCCAAGGTAAAATTCAAGGACAACCAAAAGCCTAAGCTTGGGGATGCCCCGTAAGGCATCCCCTCTTTCGTCTTCGTCTATCGGTAACTTTACTTGAGGCTATATTTTTATTCACCACATGATATGTGTTTTGCTTGGAGCGTCTTGTATGATTTGAGTCTTTAATTTTTAGTTTACCACAATCATCCTTTCTGTACACACCTTTTGGAGAGACACGCATGAATCGGAATTTATTAGGATACTCTATGTGCTTCACTTATATCTTTTGAGCTAGATAATTTTGCTCTAGTGCTTCACTTACATCTTTTTAGAGCGCGGTGGTGGTTTTATTTTATAGAAATTATTGATCTCTCATGATTCACTTATATTATTTTGAGAGTCTTTTAGAACAGCATGGTAATTTGCTTTGGCTATAAAATTAGTCCTAATATGATGAGCATCCAAGATGGGTATAATAAAAACTATCATATAAAGTGCATTGAATACTATGAGAAGTTTGATTCATTATGATTGTTTTGAGATATGAAGATGGTGATATTAGAGTCATGCTAGTTGAGTAGTTGTGAATTTGAAAGATACTTGTGTTAAAGTTTGTGATTCCCGTAGCATGCACGTATGGTGAACCGTTATGTGATGAAGTCGGAGCATGATTTATTTATTGATTGTCTTCCTTATCAGTGACGGTCGGGGATGAACGATGGTCTTTTCCTACCAATGTATCCCCCTAGAAGCATGCGCATAGTACTTCGTTTCGGTAACTAATAGGTTTTTGCAATAAGTATATGAGTTCTTTATGACTAATGTTGAGTCCATGGATTATACGCACTCTCACCCTTCCACCATTGCTAGCCTCTCTAATAACGCGCACCTTTCGCCGGAATCATACACCCACCATATACCTTCCTCAAAACAGCCACCATACCTACCTATTATGGCATTTCCATAGCCATTCCGAGATATATTGCCATGCAACATTCCACCGTTCCGTTTATTATGACACGCTCCATCATTGTCATATTGCTTTGCATGATCATGTAGTTGACATCGTATTTGTGGCAAAGCCACCGTTCATAATTTTTCATACATGTCACTCTTGAATCATTGCACATCCCGGTACACCGCCGGAGGCATTCACATAGAGTCATATTTTGTTCTAAGTATTGAGTTGTAATTCTTGAGTTGTAAGTAAATAAAAGTGTGATGATCATCATTATCAGAGCATTGTCCCAGTGAGGAAAGGATGATGGAGACTATGATTCCCCCACAAGTCGGGATGAGACTCCGGACGAAAAAAAGAGGCCATAATAAAAAAGGAAAGAGAAAGGCCCAAATAAAAAAATGAGAGAAAAGAGAGAAGGGACAGTGCTACTATCCTTTTACCACACTTGTGCTTCAAAGTAGCACCATGATCTTCATGATAGAGAGTCTCCTATGTTGTCACTTTTATACTAGTGGGAATTTTACATTATAGAACTTGGCTTGTATATCCCAATGATGGGCTTCCTCAAAATTCCCTAGGTCTTCGTGAGCAAGCGAGTTGGATGCACACCCACTTAGTTTCTTTTGTTGAGCTTTCATACACTTATAGCTCTAGTGCATCCGTTGCATGGCAATCCCTACTCACTCACATTGATATCTATTGATGGGCATCTCCATAGCCCATTGATACGCCTAGTTGATGTGAGACTATCTTCTCCTTTTTGTCTTCTCCACAACCACCATTCTATTCCACCTATAGTGCTATGTTCATGGCTCACGCTCATGTATTGCGTGAAGATTGAAAAAGTTTGAGAACATCAAAAGTATGAAACAATTGCTTGGCTTGTCATCGGGGTATAATTTGTGTGATGAAGATAGAGCATAGCCAGACTATATGATTTTGTAGGGATTTTCTTTGGCCATGTTATTTTGAGAAGACATGATTGCTTTATTAGTATGCTTGAAGTATTATCATTTTTATGTCAATATTAAACTTTTATTTTGAATCTTATGGATCTGAACATTCATGCCACAATAAAGAGAATTACATTGAAAATTATGTTAGGTAGCATTCCACATCAAAAATGTTGTTTTTATCATTTACCTACTCGAGGACGACCAGGAATTAAGCTTGGGGATGCTTGATACGTCTCCAACGTATCTATAATTTTTTATTTGTTCCATGCTATTATATTATCTGTTTTGGATGTTTAATGGGCTTTAATATGCTCTTTTATATTATTTTTGGGACTAACCTATTAACCGAAGGCCCAGTGCCAGTTTCTGTTTTTTTTTGCCTATTTCAGTGTTTTGCAGAAAACGAATACCAAACAGAATCCAAACGGAATGAAACCGTTGCGATGATCTTTCTTGGAACAAACACAATCCAGAAGACTTGGAGTTGAAGTCTGGAACTCCGCGAGGCGGCCACGAGGCAGGAGGGTGCGCCCAGGGGGTAGGCGCGCCCCCACCCTCGTTGGCCCCATGGAGCTCCACCGACGTACTTCTTTCGCCTATATATACTCTTATACCCTAAAAACATCAAAGGAGCCATGAAACCACTTTTCCACCGCCGCAACCTTCTCTACCCATGAGATCCCATCTTGGGGCCTTTTCTGGCGATCTCCCGGAGGGGGAATCGATCACGGAGGGCTTCTACATCAACACCATAGCCTCTCCAATGAAGTGTGAGTAGTTTACCACAGACCTTCGGGTCCATAGTTATTAGCTAGATGGCTTCTTCTCTCTCTTTGGTTCTCAATACAAAGTTCTCCTTGATGTTCTTGGAGATCTATTCGATGTAATACTCTTTTGCGGTGTGTTTGCCGAGATCCAATTAATGGTAGATTTATGATCAAGATTATCTATGAATAATATTTGGTTCTTCTCTGAATTCTTATATGCATGATTTGATATCTTTGCAAGTCTCATCGAATTATCGGTTTAGTTTGGCCTACTAAATTGATCTTTCTTGCAATGGGAGAAGTGCTTAGCTTTGGGTTCAATCTTGCGGTGTCCTTTCCCAGTGACAGTAGGGGCAGCAAGGCACATATTGTATTGTTGCCATTGAGGATAAAAAGATAGGTTTTATATCATATTGCTTGAGTTTATCCCTCTACATCATGTCATCTTGCCTAATGCGTTACTCTGTTCTTTTGAACTTAATACTCTAGATGCATGCTGGATAGCGGTCGATGTGTGGAGGAATAGTAGTAGATGCAGAATCGTTTCGGTCTATTTGACACGGACGTGATGCCTATATTCATGATCATTGCCTAGATATTCTCATAACTATGCGCTTTTCTATCAATTGCTCGGCAGTAATTTGTTCAACCACCGTAATATATGCTATCATGAGAGAATCCACAAGTGAAACCTATGGCCCCCGGGTCTATTTTACATCATAATTGTTTCCCGTCAACTTGCCAATTTCTGTCGTCGTTTATTTTGCAATCTTTACTTTCCAATCTATACAACAAAAATACCAAAAAAATTTACTTTACTATCTTTATTAGATCTCACTTTTGCGAGTGACCGTGAAGGGATTGACAACCCCTTTATCGCGTTGGTTGCAAGGTTCTTGATTGTTTGTGCAGGTACTAGGTGACTTGCGTGTAATCTCCTACTGGATTGATACCTTGGTTCTCAAAAACTGAGGGAAATACTTACGCTACTTTGCTACATCACCCTTTCCTCTTCAAGGGAAAACCAACGCATGCTCAAGAGGTAGCAGGGAGTACAGGGAATATTTAGTTAAAATAGAGCAATAGAAAGTGTATTGATAACTAGAAGTTATTAGGTAGGAATATAGTAAGAAAAGGGAATAACAGTTGGTTGCTTAAATACTACACAATTCATTTGATATTGCTGGGTAAGTCAACATGTAGATAGTTGCAAAGAAAACTTACTTCGAACAAAGTCTGGACGGATGATATCGTCGGGGAAGTTACCATATATCTCATGACCAGGCCCTTTTATGTGAAGTGCAATTCCAGTGCCAGCTTGCAGTTCATAAAAGTTAGCAATTTCTCTCCAAAATCCAGTGCCAAAATAGGGGTCACCACGTTCATCAAGTCTTACAGTAGCAACGATTGTAAATCCATGGTTTGTGTGCAGTATGACATCCTTGCAGTCTTGATTTATGTAAAGGGAAAGATTGTGCACTACAGATTTTGTTGCATAGCAAGGGACGCGCTACAGAAAATGGTAGATTGTTAAAGAAAATATGGTAACATGCAAATATGGGCCCAAATTGAAAGAACCGTACAACAGTCAAAATTGAAGGACAAAAATTTATAATTAAACAGATAGGGTAAACATGATGTCATGGAAATATGAGAGTAATCGAAAGAACAATACATCATTAATTTGCCTAATATAGAAAGAAGAGGGGAAAATCCCCTTTGACGTATATGGTGCATGTGGCACCTTTTATCCAAATGTAGTAATATTTAGAATATGTTCAGGAAAGTAGGCCATGCCAGCCGATTTAGGGTGAGATTGAACATACTGCACGCATCCTCAAGTTATCTGGTACATTGAGATGGAATGTCTGGCGGCGGCCGCAAGGTCCTGATTTGTCCGCGCACTGTACACTCTATGAACGGAAGAAAACCCTCAAATCAGCTCGAATAAAAATGAATTCACGGCGATTTTGGCCGGGTGATTAAAGGAGGCAGATGAACTGGGATAAGAGATGAGATAATATCTCATTAAATTAGTTACCTGGTTGTCCATGAGAAAGAACCCTCAGTACGGCAGATTCCCTAATCGAGCAGAGTTGGGTCGACCGTGAGCAACGTCGAGAAAGTCGATGGCGATAGGCGGTGGCAAGCGGAAGTGGCGAAATGCGGTGGGCTTTGTCGGCAGCCTGGCGGCGGCGGCAGGCGTCGAGCTAAGTGTTTACCGCTGCGATAAGCGGTGCCATGCATAGACGCGGAGGAGCTTGTGCAGGTGTGAATGGGGACCGGAGGGGGGTGGCGGGCGGGGTGAGGGTTTTTGCGACGTGGGGATGGTGAGGGTTTTCTTTTTTCTTTTTTGAATTTGGTGGTGAGAGTTTTCTGTCCCACAAAGAATTTTGGAGGCGATGGTTTGCTAGAGCCAACCGTGTGTGATTGACGCAACAGGCAAAATGAAAGTCATTGCACACGGTTCCAATTTTGGGAACCGTGTGTGATTGATGTACTACCTCCGTCCTGGTTTATTGGCCCCCTTTGTAATTTTGACCAAATATTTAACTAAGAAATGTTTATGCATGTCGCCAAAAATTATATCATTGAACACTATGCTCAAATACCCATCCAATGATATAATTTTTGCTGACCTGCACTAACATTTTGTCAGTTAAACCTTTGGTCAAAATTTTACACAAATTACAAAGGGTACCAATAAACCAAGACGGAGGTAGATTCCATCAACCGAACTGATTGCATCCATATGCCACGGTTAGACATAAGTAAACATAGATTAAACATACTCAGACATAGATAATAAGCGTACACGTACACAAGCATAGTTCAACCATAAGTACATAGTTCAACCGTCATTAAGCATACTCAAGCGTACATAGTTCGATCCCACATCTCATCTCACATGCCGCCACGATCCTAAAGCTTCTCCAGGTACTCGGCGTACGCGCCGTGCGCCACCCTGCGAGAATACTTCTGCTTGAAGGAGCCAACGGCCCATCCTCTTGCATGCGCCAGAACACTTAGATACGCGTCATGAAGCTCGTGGTTGCAAAATGGGCATCGATAGCCGCCGTTCCAGGTCCTAATACGCCTGTTATGCATTCCTACATAAAGCTCCCTTAGGATTTGCCTCTTGTACCTCCTCTGGACATCTTCATCCTCGCTGTCCACATCGTCAGACAGCACCTATACAAATAGTAAAACAAATTTGGCATCAAATCAATGATTACATATCGTGAGGTAGGATTAGGAATTTATGGCTATTTATTTATACATATCCAGAGATTATGGTTCGATTTTTAATTACAGTCGTCTATGTACAGACCAGTCCTGAAGAAAATAATGGCACAAACATATGAAGGTCATTCAAAATCAATTGTCAAGTCCCGGCTAGGAATTATTAGCACAAACACTAACCCTAGTCGGATTACTAGCAGAAATTATTTGCACAGATGAAACAACTAATCACTTATCACTTGTACCATTCAAACAATCAATACACTACACAGATCTAACAAAACTTACTCAGATTTCATGGATTGGGAGAACATAACCATAGGATTTCTATTCCAAAAAGGGGGAGGCAGGAGTAACCAGAGAAACCATATGATCTATTTGACACATAAATGGGTATAGATGACTAACCAGCTGTCCGTCGTCGGAGTCATTGCCGGAGTGGTCGTCGGAGTCGTCGCCGGGGTTGTCACCAGAGTCGGTGTGGAACTCCGCCTCCGGTTGTGGAAGCTCGACGCCGTCGACGACGTCAAGGTGCAGCGATAACTCGCCCGCGGTGACGGCAACCTCTGTCTCCATCTCCATGTCGTGCTCCGGTGCTTTAGCAGCCCCGGCGTCGCCATTCCCTCTGATAGGGCGCTTCGGTGGCATCCTCATACACTGACGGCTTTAAGGACTGTGAGCGGCGTCGAGGATGCAAGCGGAGAGAGAGGATTGTGTGTGTGGCAAGGATGGGGGGTGTGGCCGCTCGGGCGCACCATTAATATGGAGTAGTGGGAGTTGTGGGAGAGAGGCGGGCGGCGGTCAAACCGATGGCTCGCCTCCCGATGAGCCTGCGCACCGGACTGCTGGCATGCCTACCAAAGTTTCACACAGCTACTCGCACGCCTCCCGATGACACTGCGCAGCGAGCACGCCTCCGTCAATTCACACACCTGCACGCACGCCTCCCGGTTTGCCTGCGCGGCGGACTGCTCACATGCGTCCCGTCAACTCACGCCTGCTCGCATGGCACACGGGTCGCGCGGTGGCACGTATATTGTTTTTCTATTTGGATGATTAATGTTGCCACTTTATTGCTTAACCGAAGCATGGCATGTATCCATTGTTGGTCTAACGCTCATGGTTCGAATAAATAATCCGTCTGGGATATTGGTTCCCAATTATTAATAATCTCCCGTTTGTAATTAGATTACATCAAAACTGGTCTCAAATTTGACAAAAAAGGTATAATGCCACTTTCTATTGGTGTCCATATGACAACACGATAAGTTTCATGAACTTCAAATAAGTTTTGGATGTACTAGAATTTAAAAATCAAGATTCTCAATGTTTGAAATTTGTTGCAGGGGGAGTAAACATGCACCCAGTGAGACACATGTGTTTTTGCAATCCATTTAGGTGCACTGTCACGTGTGCATGTAGGTCAAATTTGATGTTTGCACATTATACCCGTAGAAAATCAATCAATTAATGTACTAAAACGTCTTAATGATCTCTGTGATTTTTTCGAAATTAAAACGTCCCACCTTTGGTAACATATGTTCACCGCGGAATAATTAAGTTAACATGCATTGTAGTTGCGGTGGATTCGCGGTGTGTGTGTGGGTGTGTGCGTCTGGGGGTGGCGGGTGGATCGCAGTACACTACGAGTTGTGAGCCACCGTGTGGGTTGGCCATTTTGTTAGGCTGGCCGGTGCCACATCATAGTCGTGAATTAATTATTTAAAACATTACACGACCCTTTCATACATACATGTTTTGGCAACATGCAGTCGATGGTTGTCCTACACAACACTCGATACTCGCGTGTGACGCTTTCTGTGGGCCCGCGAGGTCGTCGTACATAACTTTGACGAACAGCCGGCAGTGAGGTTAATTTGACCAGCAAGGTAGAATCTTTTTTGTTTGTGTTATGGTGGTATATAGTATGTGTCAAAGAGGTGGGAGGGGACTAGCATATATACTATACGTGCGCGTCCGTGAACAAGTACACCTCACTCAATGTCGGGACTTTTCGGTTTCCGAGGCACGTGCCACATCAAAATTGTGAAATTGGCTATTCAACCAACACACGACACCTCTTTGGGCCACATGCATGCACGCGGTGGTTATCCTAGCTAGGACACTCACGTGTGACGCTTCGATCTATGGGCCCACGAGGCCATCGTCGATGCATATGCATGCATCACTTTGACCTACATCGAGAGAGGTTAATTAATTTCACCATCGATGAGGATTCTTTTGGGTTGTACATATTACGACAGGAGCATATAGTATGCGGTGAAGAGGGGGGAAGGGGACCATCATATGTAGTACGCTTCATGAACCTCGCTCTGTGTGGGTGCATGGTTTATGGTTTTTGAGGCATGTGGCACATCAAAGTTGTGCATTTTTTGTATTCGGCATATATATGTTTGGCCCACATGCAACGCGGTGGTGGTTGTCCTCTCGCACCCACTTAAGCGGTTATCAGCGATATCGATGCTTTCCATCTATGAGCCCGCTTGGTCCATCATTACTTTTTGCCTGACAACACAAGAGAGGTTAATTTGACTTAGGAGGGGATTATTTTTTTTGCTTGTAGAATACGGTATATATATAGGTCATGCTCTGGGATGACACGCACGATACAGTTTGAGCACACACACATGCAAGTGTATGCATGAATCCCTCCCATCGAGTCGAAGTGGCTAGTACAACGACACGTCATGAACCGATCTCGCTCTGTGTGGGGAGCTAGTGTACGATTTTTGACGCACGCGCCACATCAATGTTGTGAAATGGTATTCAAACATGCATGCACGCATCACCTGCATACATATGCATGTAGTGGTTGCCTTCGAACGGTACACTCCCTCGCGTGGTTATCGGCGACAAGCCTATATATTCGTTGGCCCGCGTGGACATCCATGATCACCTTGACCGACAACAAGATAGGTTACCATGGCGGATTCTTCATTTGGTTTGTGTTAATTATTGTAGTATAATTCATGGTGAGATTCAGACCTAATTAAGTTTGAGCGCATATACTATGCACGCATGCATGCATGAATCCCCGTCGTTGGCTTGAAGTGTGGTGTAACATACATATGCATCGTCGACCTAACCGTCACTCAGTGTGGGGATTTCTAGTTCGAAATCACGGTGCCACATCAAAGTTGTTCCATTGTTACTCAAAAACACACCTCTCCATACATATGTTTGGGCCACACACATGCAGTGGTTGTCTTCGGGGACTAGCTACTTGCGTGATTATTGGCGAGCTATCCCATCGCCGGGGTCGCATGGACGGCCATCACTTTGACCAACAACAAGAGAGAGGTTGTACGACCAAGGTGGATTATTCTTGGTCCGTTTTACGATCCATCTTGGTGAGAGATGTCTCTCTGGCCCGCTGACTGAAAGTGTGTGGGGGGGGGGCTGCTACTTTGCACTTTGCTAGGTGAACCTCGGTTGGGGAGGCATGCATTCATAGCTTAGGATTCCCTTCGCGGCGACACGAGGGGGGTGCTGTTAGTTGTTA
>NC_057802.1:444982322-444986777 GCF_018294505.1 Triticum aestivum | reverse complement strand
AGGTGAACCTCGGTTGGGGGGCATGCATTCATAGCTTAGGATTCCCTTCGTGCCGACACGAGGGAGGGGGGCAGCTAGCTACTTTCCACTTTGCTAGGTTAACCTCGGTTGGGGGGGAGGGGCATGCATTCATAGCTTAGGATCCCCTTCGTGCTGACACAAGGGGGGGGCAAGCAATACTGTGCGCTTTGCGAGATAGGTGCCACATCAAAGTTACATTTGGTATTTGAAAATCAAACCACCCTTTTCATACATAAATTTGGTCCACATGCAAGTGTGTTCGTGTTCTGACCCTCTCCCGCGTCATTTTTCGCCAAATTTATGAACATTAGACAAGTCGAATGACGCAACTGACACAGTTTCACTCAAACTAACCATGTGCCATGCCGGTGCCCCTGTCAGGGACACATCCGCACAGTACATTGGGCTCCACGAGGCTTCCCCTCTCAAAAATATCTACCCGCCTGCAGCTTTTTTCTGTTCGATAACACACGGTTATTGTGTTTCGACCGTGTGGGATGTTTCTTGTTCCCAATCCCGCCTGCATCCCTAGAAAATATCTGCCCGCCTCGAGGGTTTTTCTGTTTCATAACACACGGTCGTTATCTCCGGACCGTGTGCGATGTTTCTTGTTCCCAATCCCGCCTGCATCCTTCAAAAATATCTGCCCGGCTCGAGGGTTTTTCTGTTTCATAACACATGGTTGTTATCTCCGGGCCGTGTGCGATGCACCATCATCAAATTTTTCAATATTTCACTCCCGCGTAGTAAAATTTTCAGTACTCGCGTCATTTCCTCAAACAACCCCCGCCCTCCCTCCACACACACACACACACACACACACACCAAAACCTCCTCGGGCGTGCGCGCACACACACACACCCCCTCCCTCGCTCGAAACCCTAGCAAGGTCCCCCCCGCCGTCGCCGCCGCAAGGCCTCCCTTGTTAACATCTGCCGGTTTGCCTGTGCGGCTTACCCACTGATCTCCATACCCAGGCCGCCCTGAGTTTATTGATGACGCCTGCCAAACGCCCCCTTTCCCATAGATCCCCATCCCCATCCCCACTCCAGAGTGTCCCAGCCTAAGCCCGGCTACGCTTTCCGTGGAGCTCGAGGAGCGACTGGCCCAAAAGAGGTGTATCGCGGTCTCTTCACCCGACGTCGCCGAGGAAGCTGACGACCATTACTGGCGGCAGGCACTCAAGCAGCGGGCTAGAGTATGCGGGCATGTCTCGGCCGCCGGCTACAACATCAAGGTCATCGACATCGACGGCCTGAGGCGGGCTATGTCACAGGTTAAGTGGCGTACCCCAACCCCTTGGGTTCAACCGCCGTCAATCTCATCCATGGCCCCGCCGCTGATCTCCTCTGGCTCGCTGTCAACAATTTGCCATCCTACATCGCCATCGAGCCCCTTTTGTCATTTTTGAAGGACACGTTTTGCGATGCTGGCTTGGGATCCATAGCTTCCAAGTCAGACCTCATCGACGGCGACCACGAGGAGGGCACCCTCTCCGGCTCTTCCAAGGGGAAAGAGCCCATCTGCTCTTCCAAGTGGAAAGCGCCCGTCTGCGACATCAGGGAGGGCACCCTACAGCCATGCTCTTCTAAGGGGAAGGAGCCCATCTGCGACAACATGGAGCGCATCCAGGGTCGTGCTCTTCCCACGGGAACGAGCCCATCTGTGACAAGTGAGAAAACCCATGATTTGTTTTGTCGTGCCTCTTCACTGGAGGAAACCCATGATTTGTTTTGTGGAGTCCCTTTTGTAGTGTAGTGAGAATATGTCCGGTTTTAACTGATGTATCTGGTTGTTTGCAGTATGCCTTGTTTATTTCAGTTGTTCACAATGTGATGCTTTATATGTGCAATTATTTACTGTGCAGTACATTTCATCAATCCAGTTTTAAACATACCAATAGGAATGCATATATTTCCTGTTGTTAAGCCTGTTATAGCTAGCATATGCCTCTTTTAAAGTTTTTTGATTGTTCGGTTGTTTGTAGTTAGCATATGTCCAGTTTCAAATGCTATCTTTGGTTGTTCGTAGTATGCCTTGTTTATTCCAGTTATTCACAACGTGATGTTCTATATGTGCAAGTATGAACTGTGCAGTTCAATTTCATCACTCCCAGTTTCAACAATACCACTATGAATGACTATATTTGGTTGCTGCATCTTGTAGTTAACACACCTTTCCATTTTTTAACAATAACCAGTGTACTTAGACCGGCACAATACCAGTTTGAATGACTATGTTTGCTTGTTGTTAAATGTTAGGCCTGTTGCAGTTAACACACCTTTCCAGTTGTTTTGCTTTACTAGCGTGCTTAAACCTGCACACTGAAGCTATCTTTTGGAGATTATTCTGTCTGCCATGGATAATTTTGGTTGATGTTTAGCCTGTTGTGCTTAACATGCTTCTCGATGTACCTACACAGGACAATTTTGGGAATGACTGCTGTTTTCCATCGAGGTTAGTTTCATCCCATGGCTTATATATGCTCACTGTTCAGGATATCGGTAGCTAGTACCATATAGGTCGGGGGCTGATAAGGCACTAATCGGTGAATCAAACTTTTAACTGAATATATCTGCAACCATTTATCGTTAGGTTAACTAGGGCCATATGCAATATATCTGAGGCTACATAGCAACATGCACTGTACTTAATGTCTAAATATGCAATCCTAGGCTACATAGCAACAAGGAAGAGTGTTGCATTAATGTTTTGATGATGCCTAGATATACGTAGAAGAGCAGCAGCAACAACAACAACACAACCCTGTTTGGATACTCAACTTAGCTAGAGGTTAGAGTTAGTTTCTAGCTCATGACTAACCCTGAACTAACTCCATCCAAAGAGTTATTTGGATGGCAGGGTTAGATTGACAATAAATGCACTATGAGAACTGGATCTAATAGCACCTCTTGGGTTGGATAGTTTTTTTGGGTGGGTTATAGATGCAACTAGCTCAAACTAGCCCTCATGTTTAGATATACTTTAGGGCTATTTGAGCCCGGACTAGCTCAAACTAACTATAACCCATGGATACAATAGCGGTTAATCAGCCGATAATTTGTAAGAATGCACTAAACTCCTTCCGGCCCATAATATAAGATGTTAATTCATCTAATATGTGAGTATATTGGGTGTTATAAGATATTATAAAAGAGTGTTGTACTACATCATTATGCAAATGCTGTTTAGATTCTAATATTAACTTGGTGCTTTTAGGTACATATGTCATTGGTAAAGATCCGCTCTTCGACCCTTTCTGCGCATGGGGCAATGAGATATCGATGAACCAGCATCAAGTGAGGAAGCTGATAAAGATTGTTAGTAAAATGGGTCCAAAGATGGCAATTAAACTATTTGTTTACACTTTATCCAAGACAACAGTGAACTGAAGGATGGTAAGTAAGAACTCTGCAGCCTTCTTTTTACTGCCCATAATGAGTTGTGTTAGATGACAATGTCTGAATCTTTTTTCTTTTTACTGCAGTTTACTCAAGATTACCTCTCAAACTACATGATTGGTGGGCATGCAAAGGTTAAAGTATTTCTATCAGAACACGATTATCTAGATGTTTTCATAAAGACCGTGAAGGATGGGCAGTCGGCCATCACAAGGAGTTGGACTAGAGTCGTGCGTGCCTTCTTCATGGAGGAGGGCACAATATGGGCATTCCGCTTCACCTTGTTCAGCAACCAGAATGTATTTCGCCTCTTTCTTTACCGTCTTTAATAGTACAAATATACAACTGTGGTTCATCATTCTTTATTTGGTTCTTATGTAATTCTTGAACATATGTACCTATGAATCGAATAATGCATTGGTTGTTTGAACCTGATGGATATGAATAAAGCTATAGCATACATTCAAATTCAAATCCAGTATAATTTGAAATAGCAGCAATTAAATTACGGCGAAATTACACCCTCTAGGTCGTTACAGCACACACGGTTGGTAAAACACAAACGTTTGCGATATACACCATAATACGAGACGGTTCACAGAGAGGAAACGTGTGCAAGCATGCACACAGTTGCCATTTGGAAAGCGTGTGCGATGTCAGACAATATCACAAACGGTGCGGGCCAACTAAACGTTTGTGTTAGTTGCCTTATCGTACATGATTCGCAACCATGAATTGTTTCTGATGAAGTATGCATCGTAAACGTTGCACCACAGAATAGCGTGTGCGATAGTTGTCGTGTACGACGATGTTACGACGGTCCGACATTTCGTAATCCTGTCCGACACTCGTACGACGATTAGCTAATCTTCTTAATACTGAACGTTTGTGATGGGCCGCGCATCATACACGTTCTATAATAGTGAACCGTTTGCGATGGGCCGCGCATCGTAAACGTAGCACCACAGAATACCGACTGCGATGGCAATGCGAGCATAAATGAGTAGGAGTACTGTAGGGTCCCTATCCCCGA
>NC_057802.1:444979878-444980564 GCF_018294505.1 Triticum aestivum | reverse complement strand
ATTCCAAACGGGATACAAACTTACGGAGATTTTTTTTGGAATATATGTAATTTTTTGGAAAAAGAATCAACGTGAGACGATGCCCGAGGGGCCCACAAGGGTGAGGGGCGCGCCCTGGGCCCTTGTGGCCACTCCGTAAGGCAGTTCGTGCCCTTCTTCTGCCGCAAGAAAGCCAATGTCCGGATAAAAATCATGTTAAAAATTCAACCCAATCGGAGTTACGGATCTCCGGGAATATAAGAAACGCTGAAAGGCCAGAATCTGGGAGCGCAGAAACAGAAGGAAACAGAGAGAGAGAGATCCAATCTCAAAGGGGCTCTCGCCCCTCCGCCGCCATGGAGGCCATGGACTAGAGGGGAAACCCTTCTCCCATCTAGGGGGAGGTCAAGGTAGAATAAGAAGGAGGGGGCTCTCTCCCCCTCTCTCCCGGTGGCGCCGGAACGCCGCCGGGGCCATCATCGTGACGACGATCTACACCAACAACTTCGCCGCCGTCATCACCAACTATCTCCCCCTCTATGCAGCGGTGTAACACCTCTTCTCCCGCTGTAATCTCTACTTAAACATGGTGCTCAACGATATATATTATTTCCCAATGATGTATGGCTATCCTATGATGTTTGAGTAGATTCGTTTTGTCCTATGGGTTCATTGATGATCGTGATTGGTTTGAGTTGCATGTTTTT
>NC_057802.1:444978496-444978938 GCF_018294505.1 Triticum aestivum | reverse complement strand
GGTTTCTGGGTCGTGTGGGAAGGACCCCCTATCGCCATCACTCACTAGGTGACGGTTCCAAATGCCGTCGCGGAAAGGGGTTAAAAACCGTTTGTATAGCACCAACTCGTACCAGTGGTAAGTAAATAAAAGTGTGATGATCATCATTATTAGAGCATTGTCCCAGGTGAGTAAAGGATGATGGAGACTATGATTCCTCCACAAGTCGGGATGAGACTCCGGACGAAAAAAAGGAAGCCAAAAAAGAGAGAGCCCAGGAAAACAAAAAAACAAAAAATGAGAGAAAAAGAGAGAAGGGGCAATGCTACTATCTTTTTACCACACTTGGGCTTCAGAGTAGCACCATGTTCCTCATATAGAGAGTCTCTTGAGTTATCACTTTCATATACTAGTGAGAATTTTTATTATAGATCTTGGCTTGTATATTCCGATGATGGGCTTC
>NC_057802.1:444976482-444977660 GCF_018294505.1 Triticum aestivum | reverse complement strand
TTTCTGCGCATGGGGCAATGAGATATCGATGAACCAGCATCAAGTGAGGAAGCTGATAAAGATTGTTAGTAAAATGGGTCCAAAGATGGCAATTAAACTATTTGTTTACACTTTATCCAAGACAACAGTGAACTGAAGGATGGTAAGTAAGAACTCTGCAGCCTTCTTTTTACTGCCCATAATGAGTTGTGTTAGATGACAATGTCTGAATCTTTTTTCTTTTTACTGCAGTTTACTCAAGATTACCTCTCAAACTACATGATTGGTGGGCATGCAAAGGTTAAAGTATTTCTATCAGAACACGATTATCTAGATGTTTTCATAAAGACCGTGAAGGATGGGCAGTCGGCCATCACAAGGAGTTGGACTAGAGTCGTGCGTGCCTTCTTCATGGAGGAGGGCACAATATGGGCATTCCGCTTCACCTTGTTCAGCAACCAGAATGTATTTCGCCTCTTTCTTTACCGTCTTTAATAGTACAAATATACAACTGTGGTTCATCATTCTTTATTTGGTTCTTATGTAATTCTTGAACATATGTACCTATGAATCGAATAATGCATTGGTTGTTTGAACCTGATGGATATGAATAAAGCTATAGCATACATTCAAATTCAAATCCAGTATAATTTGAAATAGCAGCAATTAAATTACGGCGAAATTACACCCTCTAGGTCGTTACAGCACACACGGTTGGTAAAACACAAACGTTTGCGATATACACCATAATACGAGACGGTTCACAGAGAGGAAACGTGTGCAAGCATGCACACAGTTGCCATTTGGAAAGCGTGTGCGATGTCAGACAATATCACAAACGGTGCGGGCCAACTAAACGTTTGTGTTAGTTGCCTTATCGTACATGATTCGCAACCATGAATTGTTTCTGATGAAGTATGCATCGTAAACGTTGCACCACAGAATAGCGTGTGCGATAGTTGTCGTGTACGACGATGTTACGACGGTCCGACATTTCGTAATCCTGTCCGACACTCGTACGACGATTAGCTAATCTTCTTAATACTGAACGTTTGTGATGGGCCGCGCATCATACACGTTCTATAATAGTGAACCGTTTGCGATGGGCCGCGCATCGTAAACGTAGCACCACAGAATACCGACTGCGATGGCAATGCGAGCATAAATGAGTAGGAGTACTGTAGGGTCCCTATCCCCGA
>NC_057802.1:444956761-444975922 GCF_018294505.1 Triticum aestivum | reverse complement strand
CTCAAATGCCCGAGGTCTTCATGAGTAAGCAAGTTGGATGCATACCCACTTAGTTTTCAATTTGAGCGTTCATACACTTATAGTGCATCCGTTGCATGGCAATCCCTACTCCTCACATTGACATCAATTGATGGGCATCTCCATAGCCCGTTGATTAGCCGCGTCGATGTGAGACTTTCTTCCTTTTTGTCTTCTTCACACAACCTCCACCATCATATTCTATTCCACCTATAGTGCTATATCCATGGCTCACGCTCATGTATTGCGTGAAAGTTGAAAAGGCTTGAGAACATTAAAAGTATGAAACAATTGCTTGGCTTGTCATCGGGGTTGTGCATGATGAAATACTTTGTGTGATGAAGATGGAGCATAGCCAGACTATATGATTTTTTAGGGATAACTTTCTTTGGCCATGTTATTTTGAGAAAGACATGATTGCTTTATTAGTATGCTTGATGTATTATTGTCTTAATGTCAAATGATAGACTATTGCTTTGAATCACTAGTGTCTTAATATTCATGCCATGATTAGATTATATGATCAAGATTATGCTAGGTAGCATTCCACATCAACAATAATCTTTTTTATCATTTACCTACTCGAGGACGAGCAGGAATTAAGCTTGGGGATGCTGATACGTCTCCGTCGTATCTATAATTTTTGATGTTCCATGCCAATATTCTACAACTTTTACATACTTTTGGCAACTTTTTATACTATTTTTGGGACTAACATATTGATCCAGTGCCCAATGCCAGTTCTTGTTTGTTGCATGTTTTTTGTTTCGCAGAAAATCCATATCAAACGGATTCCAAACGGGATACAAACTTACGGAGATTTTTTTTGGAATATATGTAATTTTTTGGAAAAAGAATCAACGTGAGACGATGCCCGAGGGGCCCACAAGGGTGAGGGGCGCGCCCTGGGCCCTTGTGGCCACTCCGTAAGGCAGTTCGTGCCCTTCTTCTGCCGCAAGAAAGCCAATGTCCGGATAAAAATCATGTTAAAAATTCAACCCAATCGGAGTTACGGATCTCCGGGAATATAAGAAACGCTGAAAGGCCAGAATCTGGGAGCGCAGAAACAGAAGGAAACAGAGAGAGAGAGATCCAATCTCAAAGGGGCTCTCGCCCCTCCGCCGCCATGGAGGCCATGGACTAGAGGGGAAACCCTTCTCCCATCTAGGGGGAGGTCAAGGTAGAATAAGAAGGAGGGGGCTCTCTCCCCCTCTCTCCCGGTGGCGCCGGAACGCCGCCGGGGCCATCATCGTGACGACGATCTACACCAACAACTTCGCCGCCGTCATCACCAACTATCTCCCCCTCTATGCAGCGGTGTAACACCTCTTCTCCCGCTGTAATCTCTACTTAAACATGGTGCTCAACGATATATATTATTTCCCAATGATGTATGGCTATCCTATGATGTTTGAGTAGATTCGTTTTGTCCTATGGGTTCATTGATGATCGTGATTGGTTTGAGTTGCATGTTTTTATTATTGGTGTTGTCCTATGGTGCTCTCCGTATCGCGCAAGCATGAGGGATCCCCGCTGTAGGGTTTGCAATATGTTCATGGTTTGCTTATAGTCTGCGTTGCATGAGTGATAGAAACACAAACACGGATAAGTGGGTTATGGCGTATGGGAATAAAGAGGACTTGATACTTTAATGCTATGGTTGGGTTTTACCTTAATGATCTTTAGTAGTTACTGATGTTTGCTAGAGTTCCAATCATAAGTGCATATGATCCAAGAAGAGAAAGTATGTTAGCTTATGCCGCTCCCTCATATAAAATTGCAATAATGATTACCGGTCTAGTTATTGATTGCCTAGGGACAAATAACTTTCTTGGTACAAAAAGCTCTCTAATAAAACTAACTTAGTTATTTATTTATCTAAACAACCCCTAGATTTTATTTACGTGCGCTTTATTATCTTGCAAACCTATCCTACAACACCTTCAAAGTACCTCTAGTTTCATACTTGTTCTAGGTAAAGCGAACGTTAAGCATGCGTAGAGTTGTATCGGTGGTTGATAGAACTTGAGGGAACATTTGTTCTACCTTTAGCTCCTCGTTGGGTTCGACACTCTTACTTATCGAAAGAGGCTACAATTAATCCCTATACTTGTGGGTTATCAGGTGCTTCGTGGCCTGACCCTTGCAAAAGCATATTATCCAGAGTTGGACCCCAAGCTTTTGGCCGGCGGCTTTCCACAGTTCAAGGAAGATGGCTCAGAATTTACTAAGGACGATTATGTGGCTGTGGTGAAAGAGACCCGGCATCACGCGTGTTCCATTGCCCGGGGAATTGGCTTGAGCACATACAGCCGGACTATGATGAGAACAAGAAGAAAATCAACCTTGAGTTGTCGGTTCCCTTTGAACTGGTAAGTAAAACCAGAACCTGACTGCACCATCATCCTCACAAGCACCCTCCGCCTCAGGTACCTCTTCAACGCTGGCTCATTCAAGCATCGGCGCAAGCCGCCAATGAAGAACCACTTCAAGCCTTCATTAGATTTTCAGGCCAGGAAATACTGGTGGCGAGGGGGTGGATGATGAAGCCCAAGAGCAACAGGAGAAGCCTGAAGAGCCGTCTCGGGTCAACCCGGCTGCCACTGAAGCACAAGAGGGCCAACCAGATGCTAACCTGGCAAATCAAAACGCCGGGCCTCAACCCTCAGCGACCCCTGAAGGCTGAAGCTTAAACTTATGTTTGAAAAAACTGAGGAAATAGCCCATATGTGGCTTGTAATAGTTTGTGTTGAGAACTTCTAAGGGCTGCAAGAGCCATCAAGCACTTGAGAAATTATCTTGAACTGATGTTAATTTGGCTTGAATGAATCCTTGGCTGTGGTTGTAGTGCAATCCGTCAATTTATCGTTTGTATGAATATCCTGAAAAATATCGTGCATCTTGATAAACCTCAAACAACGTGGGCAGGGAGAGAAAAAGAAAACGAGAGTTTTTCTCTAATGGGGAATAAACACGACGACCGAACAAAGAGTTCTTATGCCACATGTCCACCACTTGCTCGCTTGTCCAGCTCTTATTGTGGAATTGACCGATCCAATGTTTTCGCTGTGACTGCTGGCAAAGAACAAAAGTACACGGACTGTATGCATCAAAATGATATAGAGGCATTGTTTTCTGAATAAAGAAAAAATACGTGTTTTACTGGTCCTCTACTTCAGAAATAATTGACGTGTTTCTATTTTGAACTAAAACCGGGCCAGTTATTTCCGAAAGAAGGGAGTAGCATTTTGTTTAAAGAAATTTCGAGCGGCAGTGCAAATGGGGCTAAAAAACGCCAGGACCCGACGGCACATTCCCCATTCCCCTTATCCGAAGGCGGCTCCTCTCTTTCCCCTCTGTAAAACCCCTCACGCAGACAGCGGCCATGGCGATGGCGTCGCCGCCAGCCTGCTCCCTCCTCCTCCCGGCCATTTCCTCCGCGCCGGCCTACGCTAGTGTCCCACGAGCGCCCCGGTTCCTCACCTGCCCCCGCGCTGTAACAGCCCACCGACCCCTTCCCACGGCCTCCTCTCCTAAGGTCGCGGCGCCCGCCGCCGTCGAGATCCCAGAGGAGTACGCGGATGATGTCGAAGCGGTGAACATTGCGGTGGACGTCACTCAGGTGCGCTGTCTGTTCCCATCCTGATTGTGTTTCCTGCTTCGTCAGAGTGGTATGGGAGGCCACCGAAGCCATTAAGATTTTGTATTATGGTTTAGGGGAAGTAGGGGTTCGCTGCATTGTCATGGAATATCTGGATACATTTTTCTACTACTTGATTAGATTGTTAACACCTTCTGTTGTCACCAAAAACACGGATTTTAAATATCAATAGAGGCATTTTTTTTAGTCTGTGAAGCAACCTATGTGAGATTGGGCTAAATCCCAGTCTATTCTGTCTATCTTGTTGATCAGCTAATTGGAAAGACCCCAATGGTATATCTAAATAATGTTGTCGAAGGTTGTGTCGCTAATATTGCCGCAAAGCTTGAGTACATGGGACCTTGCCGAAGCGTCAAAGACAGGTATACATCGTTATCGCACTATGTACTCGAGTGCTGTTTGTGCCGCCTCTCACTCAGTATGTTTTCCAGGATTGCATTAAGCATGATTAGTGATGCAGAAGAGAAAGGATTAATTTCTCCAAACAAGGTTTGACTGTCCATATATACTAAATTTTAAGAGTATTGTCACCATGAAGGTACTAAATTATGCAGATATTGTATACATTTGCAGACCATTTTGGTAGAACCAACTACTGGGAATACTGGTATAGGACTAGCTGCAGTAGCTGCTGCTAGAGGATACAAAATGATAGCAACTATGCCTTCATCGATAGATGTTGAGAGACGCATCCTTGTACGCGCATTTGGAGCAGATATTGTGTTAACTGATCCTACAATAGGACTAAAAGGAGCTGTTGACAAAGCTGAGGAAATAGTTTCGAAGACACCGAATGCGTACATGTTTCAGCAATTCAACAATCCAGCTAACAGTGAGGTTGAGACTTTGGGCCATTATCATTTACTCATATGCTATATGTGACACGGCACATGTGAAATTCATTTGCCAACTTCTTTAAATGATCTATTGAGAAACCACTTGGGTAATTACAGATCCACTTTCAAACCACAGGCCCAGAAATATGGGAGGACACACTGGGTACTGTTGACATACTTGTTGCGAGCATTGGGACTGGTGGCACTATCACCGGCACTGGGCGCTACTTAAAAATGATGAATAGAGATATTAAGGTTTCCAATCTTACTCTCTCATCAAGTAGTTTCAGATTTTAAGAAAATTGCATTGAAATGACTATGTTATTGTGTCAACAACTTCACCCATTTTCTGTATATTTTTCCAATGTTGTTGCATTACATATTAATTCTTCTGCCGTCGTTGGTGGATGCTCTCGTTTACTCCATGCTTTAACTTTGTGAAGTGCTTAATGTGAGGAGATATGCAACTTGCATTTCCTGGAGGCCAAGGGCCAGTATAAATATACAGTACATGCAGAAATATGTACAAACTCCCTTATAACAATGGTTAATATGATATCCTATACATGGAACTAGTATATGTCTACACTTGAGATCTGAGTGTTGCTCCATTGGTTAGAGGCACCCGTGCTTGCCCATCCCACCCACGCGAGGCCTAGCCTCCGACGGTACGGATGCAAGCGGATGGCGTCCGCATGTCCACGACTGTCCGCAAACAGGAAAATTAAACTAGCACGATTAAAATAATGAGGATTAGTGCAATTTTTGTTACGTGGACGGCGCGGACGCTTCCGCCTGCATCCCTACTGCAGGGCACTCATGGTTCTAAAAAAAAATGCCATAGGTGCTAGTGTCTATTCTCTGTTGGTTGAATTCTTTTTGCCCTTTTATTGCTCTGCCAAAAAGTGAAATGCAGAATTTTGAAGTAAAACATAGGCCTTAGATGGAAATAGCTCACCGTTCTGCTACTTGGATGTACTGCTTTACCATTTCTGTAATTTAGCTTTTAGGAGAACTTGCATGCATTACTATTTAACTTAGATGAACGTACAAGGTTGATATCAATATATCCATGATTCATATGATCTAGCATATGGTCTAACATTCCATAACCTGAAACCTGGAACTGTTTGACAGTGTTCATATATTTTGTAGTCAAATTTAATCTGTTATAACATTTGTGTTTGTCCTGTCATTATCAGGTCATCGGGGTAGAACCTGCTGAAACTAGTGTGATTTCTGGCGACAAGCCAGGTAAATTTAATAGCACATAGCAACTGGATGTATTTGAGAGATGAGCTTATCGAATACAGCTTCCTTGGATTTGACATGTTATTGTGGCAATAACAGGTTATATTCCAAGCATACTAGATGTTCAGCTCCTTGATGAGGTTGTGAAGGTCTGGAATGCAACCCTAGTATTCTGTTTCTGTTTGCAGATTTAGTTCACTCTTCACAGTTCTTGTCAGCTGTTATGTTGATTATGATTGTTGAACTTGCAGGTTACCACTGCGGAGGCAGTTGATGTTGCGAGGCTACTTGCACTAAAAGAGGGCTTGCTGGTAAGGAAGTGCACAACCAAATAAATTATTACTGAGTTATCAGTTTGGCATTCACATGGGTTGTTTGTTTTCACAGGTTGGCATTTCGTCAGGTGCTGCAGCAATTGCTGCTATAAACGTGGCCAAAAGACCTGAAAATGCTGGAAAGCTGATTGCGGTGAGATATTTCCGTCGATTTGAACATGTTGCCAATCTGGCATGGCTACCGGTTTATAGATGTCCTCCTATAACCCACTCACCAGATGGTTAATGACATGAATTTGCAGGTTATCTTCCCCAGCTTTGGAGAAAGATACATCTCTAGCATTTTGTTCCGGCCGATATACAACTCCGTTCGAAGGATGAGGAAGAGATGACTAACTTCACCCACTCCAAGAAAGACGAATCCGACAGGCTTCCACAGCATGACAAACATAACACATCAAGCAGGGCTGAGGTGTGGAATGCTCCGGCAGCAGAAGGGCGCGGGTCGTAGAAAAACTTTGAAATAGGGGCGGAGTTGCTGCCGAGTGGGCTGCAGGACTGCATCAACTTGGTTCCATAAAAACCCGAGGGAAGGGAAAATCATGAGTTGTTGTATACTGTATTATCTGCCTCGAACGTTTGGAACTCGGTGAAACATGCAGAGCTAGATGCAGTAGTTCGCTTAGGATCTTTGTTTGAGTAGTCTAGGGCCTGGAACAAAACAGACTTGTCATCTGATATTTGCCTGATCTTACTAAATGGTCTCCTATCCTAGTTGGTGATTGGTTCGTTCAGATTGAGCTCGTGAGTTACGTTTTTGAGCTCAACAAATGGTTGGGAATATTGCATACTCTCTCCTTTGCGATTTGTAGTATGAATCGTAGTCCCTCCGTCCCGACTACTAAATTTGTACTGTCAAACTAACGATATTGAATACGAGTGATTTCTGTTACCTCCGCTGTTCTTTGTACAGTAATGTGTTCTTTGTACTATAGTGACAGTTAAGTTCTTTGTACTAGAATGATAGTTGATAGATTGAACATTTGTAGTAAATACGTGTAGTTGATAGATTGAACATTTGTAGTACATACGTGCACGCATACCCTTCGGCTGTGACTTAAGGCAATTAGGGTTGCTCGCATCCTGCCGGCGCCACCACAGGTCTATAATGACAGTTGATTAATAGATCGAACATTTGTAGTAAACACGTGCACGTATACCCTTCGGTTGCGACTTAAGGCAATTAGGGCTGCTCGCCTCCTGCCGGTGCCACTGTAGGTCTATCATGTCCAACTCTGTTTTAGGTGTCTTTTTCTGTTTCTTTAGGCTTTGTGTTCTGCTCATAAAGCCAAGACGGCAACAGTTCCCTGAGGATGGAATAATGTTCTCCCCGTCTAGCCCGGCCCCGACGGTGCATCTAGCCTCGTCGGAGGATGTGTGGAGGTGTGTCTCCCGTGGATCCAGTGGGATTCGGTTGGTGTTTGTCTTCAGTGGATCCGCTTAAATCTAGTCTTCATTCGTCTGCATCCGTGTGCCTGCAGATTGCTATTCTGGTACGCTGATCCTATGGGGTCCTAGCACGACAACTTCTCGACTGTTTACTAAACAAGGTTTGCCCGGCTCCCGGTGAGAAAGAGGTGATGACGGCGGCGTGCCTTCGGCTCGCTTTAGTGATTATAGTTATTGCTAGGTGGTCTACGGAACTGGATATATTTTTATTTCTGATGTTCTCCGTAGGACAGTTGATGGATAAATAGAAAGTTTCTGAAATAAAAGAGATGAACAATTTTCTATCTTTAAGAAAGAAACAAACAAACCCAGTAGTACTACAGATATAACAAAATAATCCAAATCCAAACGCTCATTTCGTGGGACCCATCGGCAGGGACCGATTTTGGCGGCGCGGGTTCCTGATTTCTCTAACTCGCCGAGGCGCCGACGAAGGCCCGCAGCAAAGCCAGCAACTACCGCAGCGAAGGCCCCGGCGACGGCGACGGCGACGGCGTAGCCTACCTACCTTCCTACGCCCGCACGGCCGCCTCTGTTGCTGCATCCGCCCCGCAACTCTCCAGCGGTAATTCGGTCGAGCCGAACATGTCGGCGTCCGATCTGCCCGACGAGCTGTGGGCGCGCGTCCTGGAGCTCGGCGCCGCCTCCGCCGCGCTGGGGTTCCGAGACCTCTGCTGCCTCGCCATCGCCTCGCGCCGCCTCCGCCGCCTCTCCCTCCACCCGCCCCTCTGGTCGGCGCTCCTCTCCCGCGACTTCCCCTCCCAATCCCAGCCCTCATCCTCCTCTTCGCAGCAACAGCAGCCCGATCCCAAATCCCTCTACAGGACCAAGTAGTTTTCCGTCCCTGCCTCTTCGTTCAGATTATTTATATATGGCCCCCGTCTGAGCGCGTGACTTGTGCTCCGCTGCAGGTTCGAGAGGCACAAGCTGCGGATGGCGGAGGCGAGGCGGCGGGCCGTGTACGAGGCGGAGGGGCGGGTGGTGGCGTGCCGGAGGCGTCTCACGGAGCTGGAGGAGTCGATGTGCGCCGAGGGGGATAGGATGAAGGCCACCGCGCAGGAGCTGGACAGCCTCGAGAGGGTCAGGTCGGTTCTGTTTCCCCACCTGTGTTTCTTCTTCTCTAGTGAAATTCGCTCTTGATGCTATAAATCATATGCGATGTAGTGACCGGAAACAGCAAATTACCTGACTAGCTAATGCAGAGGGTAGAAAGAAGCTAGGAATTATCTGAAGGGAATGACAATTATCCAATTATCCCCTAATATCTGAACTGACCGTAGCATGTATAGGCAACAGTAGGTATTGCTCAAGACAGATGCTGGCATGATCCATTGAGCTACCTGTTTACACTTTAACTGGACCGAGATTGTCCCGTCCTTCCAATTTAAGGCCTCTTATAGTCTTATATATGCCACTCGTTATCGAACAGCACCATGTACCCCTGTCTAGCAGCTGAGACTTGCTCTTTAGTCGGAGCAATTGCTTCCATGTTTATTTGAGCTGCTTATCTATGCAAGAGCTGGTCCGATGTCGTCTCTTGACTCAAACGCTCAACAATAAACAGCTGCTTCTGCTGCCTTTTGAGATGAAGAAGGAAAATTATCTCACATGAATGCTCTATGGCTGTTGTAACTTGGAACGCTCCATTAAATTTAGAAGCATCTTCATTTTCATTTCGTTGTATCAGGGTAAAAAGCCACTGTTTACAATTTGATTAACGGAATCATCCAAGCAGTGCACGAAACGGTTGTATCTCATTTGGCAACATTATGACAT
The DNA here is from genome assembly GCF_018294505.1 of Triticum aestivum. NCBI lineage: Eukaryota > Viridiplantae > Streptophyta > Magnoliopsida > Poales > Poaceae > Triticum > Triticum aestivum. The sequence continues at coordinate 444,966,596 of NC_057802.1, read as the reverse complement.
GTTGTGGTTGTGCATGGACATGAAAACAAAATTAAATGATACCAATTATAAACACTGTTCAAGAATTCATCCGATTAATCACTTAACGGGCCAGTTAATCGCTACTCGTAGGGTGACTGAATCGAATAGCACCTATTCATCCTGTTAACTTGTCAGGCCGATTAATTGGCCCGTTAGACCGATTAATCGGTTGTTAGGCCGGTTAATCGCTGCTGACCCATTAACTTGTTGGCAAACAAAGCCCAAAAAATTTCCCTGTAACCCCTTCCATCCCCCTCTCGCTCCTCAATAGCTAGGGTTCGACCAAACAGTAGCATATTTTGGTATATTGCATAGCTGAGAGGATGAGAGTATGGTATAATACATAAAAGACTAGATATATGTTGGCAATTTCTATTTAATTTACCGATTAATGGTCGACCGGTTAATCCAATTACTGATTAATCACTCTCCCAGGCTGACCGAGCAGCTACCAATTATCGATTTCCTGAACAATGATTATAAATAATGGGTAGTGTTGAGTTGTCACGTTCTGCACATGTGTTGTAATTGTTTCTGTTGTAACTTCACGTCCTAGTCTTTGAGCCTTATCCCGAGCGTGATTCATGCATGTAGGATCCATCTCTCTCTCCCTTGTATATGTACCATGACACTCAGTGAATACAAGATGTGCGCCAATCATTCTTCAACTTGGTAATGAGACCTATGTCGATCAGCCCCACTCACTTCTCCTCTGAGACCCTTCCTGTCACCAGCGAGCTCCCCGTCGGGTACCTTTCCGCTGGGGCTGGGGCTGCTGCGCGCCCTCGTGCTCCAGCTACCGATGATCTTCCCCGAACAGCTAGTCGTCCACTTTCTGCCCTCCCACTCAACCCCTCCAGGCCTCCTCTCGCATCGCTCCCTGCTACCGCTGGCCCTTCCTTCTCCATCCCGTCCATCCACAGGCTGAACATCACCGGTGTTCTTGACTTCAAGTTGGCTATCGACGGCACCAATTTCTCCCGATGGTGTTTCTTCATCAACATGCTACTCACCCGTTACCACGCACACAACCATGCGCAGGTAGGAGTTTGCTGACCGGCTCTCCGATCCGGTCTGGCGCGACGACGACAACATCATAGTGATGTGGTTTTTAGCCGCCATTTTCAGTGACCTCCCCGGCTGACCCGGTGACGCACACGATCTGGACTCTCTCCACAAGTATTTCTTTGACAACGACACTGGCCTCGCCATGTATCTTTAGCAGGAGTTCCAAGCGACCGTCCGCGGCGATCTGTCCATCAACGAGTACTGCCGATGCCTACAAACTATTGCTATGGCTCTTTCTGATGTCCAGTCGTCGGTCAGCGACCGCATGCTTACACTGCAAATGCTCGACAGGCTTGGAAAGAAATTCAAGATGCAACCCGCTATTCTCCAATCGAAGGTGCCCCTCCCTACCTTTGCTCAAGCCCGTTCACGCCTTGTCTTGCCGGAATTTGCATTGAAAAGCATGCCCGTGCGGAGGGCTCGCAGTTGCTTGCCGTCCACTCCAACGACGACTGCGACGATCGTGCCGCCGATCATGGCGGTGCTCGACAGGGCGACCGGGCTCCCAAGGATGGCGGTGGCCATGGTCGTGGTCGAGGAGATGCTCCCACTGGTCGCAGTGCTGGGCAGCAGCCCTCGCTTGGCTACTTCGCTCCTATGGGATGCCCTTCCCTCCAGCCCGCGCACCCTGAATACCGCCCAACTCTGTTGGGGTCTTTGGTCCTCGCCCCGGCGTCCAACACCACGCCTATCTGGTGATGTACCTCGGTGCATCGGCTCCGCCTATGCCTGCTCCCTATAGGACCACACTGTCATATTCCATGTTGCACCAAGCCACGACTCATCCTTCCCTCCTAAACACGAGTGGTTCGTGGAAACGGGGGTGGGCTTGCATGTCGCCAACTACCCAAGTATATTGACCTCGTCTTATTCCCTTAGCTCATTCTGCTAGTCATATTGTTGTCAGCAAAATAGCTTCCAGTCATTGCTACCGGCAATGCTCAACCCCTCCTCCGTGACCGTTCCATCTCTCCCATATACTCATCTCTCCCAATTGTTAGAAACTTAGTTTATGTTCACAAATTTACTGGTGACGATCTATGTTCAGTTGAATTTGTTCCTTTTGTCTTTTGCGCGATGGACCTAGCAACCAGGGTTATTCTTCTTAGGGGCAATAGCCACGACGACTTGTAGCCCTTCTCTAGCAAAAGCAAGACGCATCATCAGCAACACTCACCTTCTCCTCGTAGGACCTTATGGTCCCGATGGCTCAGCCATCCCGGTGCTGCTACTATGACTCATTTTCCTTTGGTGCCATAGGTCCTACGATGAGACGGTGAGTGCTGCTGATGGTGCGCCACCGTTATTGCTGAAGAAGGGATACAAGTCGCCGTGGATATTGCACCTCAGAAAAATTGCCCCGGTTGCTAGGTCCTTCTAGCAAAAGCCAAAAGGATCAAACTCAACTGAATGTAGATTGTCATGAGTAAATTTGCGAATAGAAATTATTGTTTTGACAAGATTGGGAGAGATGAGGATGGAACAGTCAGGGAGGAGGGAAAGGTGTGCCCCATTGCCGACTGTGATATGACTAGCAAAGGAGTTAATTACCCAAAACCACCACACTTGGGGCTAGGGTAACAACTTGGTACCAGATTTGAACTAGGGCACAAAAAACCACCGAAACTGCGCCTAATGCGTAACGCGGAGCACCGGTGCTGGAATTTGATCGCGAAAACAGCAAAACCGACAGGTGGGTCCCACCTGGCGGGCTGATGTGGCAAAGACCAAGCACAAAAAAAACTTTGACCAGCTGAGGTGGCAGATGAGATGTGGGCCCCGCCTGTCATTGACTACATGGTCATCTTCATCCCATCTCTATTTCTATGGAGCATTGCGTCGAGCAGCTTGTGAGCGGTCGAGCTCGTGCGAACTGGGAGGTCCATCGCCATGGAGCCGAGCCCTGGCTCAAGCTAGGCGTAGCCTAGCTCAACGTCCAGATCCTCCTCTCCCTTTCCCTTCGTGTGGAGCTCGCTCCCATCCTCCAGCCCCCTCTCTGCCGCCGTCTGAGAGCTAACCGTCGACGCCGCTCCGCACTAGTGTGGCCACCACCATAGTTTCGCTGAGACACGGTGTCCTAGAGCATTGCCTCACTCTGGTCATCCTTGACGACAAATACGAGTGAAGACGCCGCAGAACGACCGAATCGACCGCGTCTTCAACCTCGGAGCCGCTGGCCGCCACCGTCGAATTCAACACCTTCAGAGCACTCCTAACCTCGCCGGCCTGCCCATCTGAATCGCCATGAGCTCCTCTCCTTTTACCCCTTTCTCCCGTTGTTGAATTCGTTCTGTAACTAATTCTTCCGCCATGCCGGAGAGCTCCGGTCGTCGTGCCTCTCTGCCGCCGTTGTTTGAGCACGAATTGATTGTGCCTGAGCACTGTACTGAGATCATGGAGCTCCAGTGATGCCATCTAGCTGCTTAGCTCGCTCGCTTGCAAGCTGTAACTCGGCGCTCATGCAAGCCCGAGCTCCGTCACCGCCCAGCTCGCCGCCGTCAACGCCGCCGGACACCGTAGCATCTTACTGCCGGCGGGCCCTTCCGCACCTTCTCCCTTTCCTCTCGAAGGCCATCTCCTGCCAACGTGCCCGCATGCTTGCCTCTGCTCTGGATCAACCGTCGTAGGGCAGAGTAGCAGAGGAGGAAGAAGACAAAAGGAGTATAAGAGGATGAGTGGCTGACTGATGGGTCCCCCGTCCACCTCAGCGGGTCAAACATTGATTTGGATTAGTCTTTGCCACGTCGGCCCGACAAGCGGGACCCACCTGTCGGTTTTGCTGTTTTCGCGACCAAATTTCAGCATCAGTGCTCCGGTTACGCATTAGGCGCAATTTCGGTGGTTTTTTGTGCCCTGGTTCAAATCTAGTATCAAGTTGTTATCCTAGCCCAAGTGTGGTGGTTTTGGGTAAATAACTCCTAGCAAAGCGAGCTAAAGGGGAATAAGATGAGGTCAATATACCTGGGATGTTGGCGACGTGTGAGGCCAGCCCCCTGCCCATGAACCACTCGGGTTGAGGAGGGAAGGCCGAGCCATGTCTTGGTGCAGCATGGAACATGGCGGCATGGTCCCATCCTTAGGGAGCAGGCATAGGTGGAACCGATGCATTGGGGTACATCACTGGATAGGCGTGGTGTTGGACGCATGGGCGACGATCGAGGACCCTGACAGAGTTAGGTGGTGTACATGGAGCGTGGGGCGGAGGGAAGGGCATCCCCATATGAACGAAGTAGCCGAGCCAGGGTTGCTGCCTAGCGCTGTGACCAGGGCCACCGCCGCAGTTTGCACTGAGCTGGCCGCCACAGCCGCTGTTGGGAGCCCGGTCACCCTACCGAGCACCACCACGATCATCGTTGGACTGGATTGCGATCCCTCCGCATGGGCGTGCTTGTCGATGGAGATTTTGGCAATGACTAGGCATGAATGGGCTTGAGCGAAGGCAGGTAGGGGCACCGTCGATTGGAGAATTGTGGCATGCATCTTGAATTTCTTTTCGACCCCGTCGAGCATCCGCAGTGTAAGCGTGCGATCGTTGACCGGCGACTGGACGTCAGAAAGAGCCGTGGTGATACCTTGTAGGCATCGGCAATACCCGTTGATGGACGAATCACCATGGACAGTCGCCCAGATCCTGCTCGAGGTGCATGGTGAGGCTGGCGTCGTTGTCGAAGAAGTACTAGTACTCGTGGAGGCGACTCCGGATGGTGTACGCCCTCGACTCAGCTCGAGCGATGATGTCAAGGAGGTCCTCGACAATGGTGGTGAAGAAAACACATCACTATGGTGTTGTCGTCCTCACGCCAGACCGGATCGGAGAGTAGGTCAACATCGTCTGCCTAGATGTGGCTGTGTGCATGGTAGCAGGTGAGCAACATGTTGATGAAGGAATGCTAGCGGGAGAAATTGGTGTCGTCGAGAGCCAGCTTGAAGTCTGGTGATGTTTAGCCCGTGGATGGAAGGGATGGAGGAGGATGGACCGGCGACAGCAGGAGCGACACAAGAGGAAGCGGGCTGGAGGGGTTTGGTCGGAGGGCAGAAAGTGGAAGACTAGCCGCCTGGGGAAGATCATCGGTAGCTGGAGCGGGAGGGCGAGCATCAGCATCACTAGCGGAAAGGTCCATGGCGGGGAGCTCGCCGTCCTCGCTGGTGACGGGAAGGGTCTCAAAGGAGGAGTGAGTGGGACTGGTCGACATTGCTCTGATTACCAAGTTGAAGAATGATTCATGCACACCTTGTATTCATTGAGTGCCATGGTACATATACATGGGAGAGAGACGTGGATCCTACATGCATGGATCACGCTCAGGGTAAGGCCTAAAGACTAGGACGTGAAGTTACAACACATGTACAGAACGTGACAACTCAACATTCAGTCCAATACAACCATATCTGACAAAGTAGAACACCAAGAAACATGTAGATATTCTGTCCAATACAACCATATCTGACAAACTAGACTGCAGTGACCCCTTCACCAATTCTTACATGCATTTAGATTTTTGTTAAACCTACCCCAACTTGTTTGGGACTAAAGGCTTTGTTGTTGCTCCTGTTGCTGCTGCTGCTGCTGTTGATTTAGGTTTTTGTTAAAGGTGTTGCTTCAGTGGCTCGAGCTACCGTCCTGTCGTATGAAGGAGACAAGGCAAATACAAACTTGTGAAGCAGCTCATTAGGAATTTAGGATAATGGACAATGCTTATGGATGCAATCGGATTTGTTTTTAACTTTTAAGTATTGATGTCTTAACATGCTTGTACAGAGTTAAAACAAGGTTTATTTATAGTTCAGCAGGCAATAAGCTATACAAAATACTCCATTATCTGCTCACCTGACAAAAACAAATAATCTCTGCAATCCTTCTCAGTCAGGGAAACTGAAGGTTTAGACATCAGTATAAGCACTGGCGGAGGACCCCGGTGGGCAAGGGCTGGCGGCCGCCATACCTTGAATCGGTACAAATTTTCTTGTATACCTACGGTACTAGGCATAGTCACAGTCATCGCTTGAACAATCACTAGCACATTGGGCCACGATGTTGGTTGTCATTTCCTAAGTCCAACGCCGGACTGGATAATGGGCCACTCCCCACGGCAGATGCAGTTGGTGTCGTGGGAAACCACGGCCACCTATGGGACCATGAGCCCCTTTTTGGTTCTGCGGGGGGATGGGCATGTTGCACAAAGAGCGGAGAAGCGTAACACCGCACGACAGAGATCACACGGGCAGTTTTACCCAGGTTCGGGCCGTCGCGAGGCGTAAAACCCTACTCCTGCTTTGGTGGATTGATGGTGGAAGATGGTGGAAAAGCGCAGCGCTCTTGCCCGGCAAGGTTACCTTGGGGCGAGAGTGGCTACGCGCGTATGGATATGCGGGGGTCCCAATCCTTTCTACGCTTGCCATGGGCCTCCTTTCATAGATCAAGGGGTCACCACAGTGGCAAATCAGTCTTTACATACTGATTAGATATCAAACAGTGCTATCATACCTAGCTCTGCAGGCTGACAGAGCGCATTAAATGCGTCGCTCGGCGTCACATCACAGCTTGCCCGGCAGGGCCTGCCGGGCGGTTTTGCCAGCTTCGCGTCTGCTTGCTTGACACGTCTTAGGACAGGTGTCGCTTGGAGGTATTTTCTGTAGGAAGTGGCTGCTATGTGGCAGGGAGCAGCCACTTAGTCACTTAGGAGCTTGACACCGCACTGATCGACGACGTGCGTCGCTGTGAGGTGGTGTGGTGGAGTGGTTTGCCTCCGTGAGCCCCGGCAGGCCTGCCGGGGCGATCTTGGAGGCTCGCTTCCTGGGTAACCCCAACCTCGCCAGGCTCGCCTGCCCGGCAAGGGAGGTTCTTCTCCTAGTGGTATCTTGCTTCTCTGGCTCACCTTGGTCTTCTTGATCTGTACTTGGATCCTTCAAAGAATTGATCTCTCTTGCTTGGATCTGATCTTGGTGCTGTAATTTTGTCCTTGGGCCTGTTTGGCTTGCCGTCCGTGCACGAGTCAAGGGAAAACATACACCCCTGTTTGTGTACCCCGACAGTTGGGCCAAGTCGCCATCGAGCCAGCGCCAACGCGCTTGTACACGACCCACACTGCAGTACACGGCCAGCTCCCCTATACAGCTTTGTCTCAAAAAAAAGCTCCCCTATACAGCCATACTGTTTCCTACCCCTAAAAAAAAGCTATACTGTTTCCTTTGCTAAAAAAGGCCATACTGTTTCCAAAAAGACTCCCCCATACTGAGACGCACACCACAATCAACACAGCGCAGCAATCGTAGCTCTCTAGCTAGAATGGCGGCCGCGGCTGGCCAGCCAGGATGAGGCGGATGACCGTGGTTGTGGCCGTCGACAAGCAGGCGGCTGGCCGGTGCCGTGCAGGGCGCATAGAGCGGCGGCTAGGCCGTAGTGCAGGCTGCTCCTAGCCAGCGTCGCGTCCTTCACTGTCGGCACCACGGTGCGGCATCGTCGTTGCCAACAGTATGAATAGGGAGGACAAGGGATTAGCAAAGCGAAAGGAAAAGGGGAGAGGTAAATTTCTCAGGATTTTAATGACATTTTTTAACAACTTGTAATATGCAATTGTAGTAATTCTAGTGACAATTTGAAATGTGAACTGTAAATTTAACAAGATATTTTGAAGTACTTGGTATTGACACTAGCTCAAACCCAAGCACCCGTGAAAGTGTCCTTCTCGGCGTATTATGGTTTTACATAAAGAAAAATTCTTAAGAGTTCGCCCCACCTTATTTTTTGTTCGTCCTCTGCCTCTGAGTATAAGAATACATCTTTTTCGTGATTTTGTACTTATTCTGGTATGTTTCAGCACTCCTTCTCATCAGTATATACTGACAGTCTAATTTATTGTTGTGTCTTGAGATGTTGACAGAAGAGCTTCGGTGGCATTAAACGTGTGGCAACCACAAGTTGTTCATGGGCGTCAGAAACAGTTGGTTCAGCAATGCACTGTTCCTGTTGATTCTCGTCTTAGTGCTCTACACATGGAGCTGAAAGTTTGTAAGCAACAAATAGCAACTTACAAGAATGCTTACGTATGTGATCTTCGATTTTAGTAAAATTGCAAAAGGTTGACAAGGCTAGCCTCACTATAGTTGTGCTTTTGGTTCTTTTGTTAGAACAAGGAGAAGCTCAAGTTGAATGAGTATGAGGAAGCATTGAGACGAGCTAAATATCATCCTATGCAGAATAGTAGTCATACAAGCCCACCTGGAAATGAGCCACAAGCAAAGAGGAAGAGACTGAAGTAAGACCATTGTTCACCATCGGATCTTCATTTGCCTCAAGGTACCGCTAAGTAGCTTTCCGTATCTCTTGATAGCCCTGGCCATATTATGTTTCCTTTTATGCCATTTCTTATTAGAATTTGCATTCGCATTCATCCTCGGCACATTTTGCTTTCAAGATAGAAGAGCATTGTGTCTCACTTGCACACACATAGTTCATTATTAGCATAGTATAGTTGGAATGGATAACAGGCAACGAGGAAGATGTGTGGCCTTTCGGAACTGTTCACAGTATCAGTTTTTTTTTTCAACTTTTTTGTGCAGATAAAGGCATCCGCAGTGCAGCAAGTGCCAAGATATTCGTTTCGGGGAAAAGAGTCCAAGTGCACTGTGGATTCTTCGTCGGTTCATTTGTTTGGGCATGTGTGCGCACATGATGTACGTGGCATTGTTCCTTTCCAGGCAGAATGAACGAATGAAGCTCAGCTGATCCCTTCCGATTGCCGAAAGCATCTTATCCTTTTCTTTTGGCGGCGAAAAGGCTATTTTCCCACCAATTGCTGCCGAGAGAATGTTATTCCTATCGAATGTATACCGTGCAGCCGCCAGCTACTCCGTGTGGACGCCAGCTATTTTCAGAGCGGAATAGTCCGGCCATGGTGCTTGCCCGCCACGAAACTGTGGGCGGTCGACTATTCTACAGCAGAAGGACGACTGGTCTGATTGGATTTCTTCGCTGACCGTTGGTTTCTAGAGAGCGTACTGTATGAAACTGTTGGCTTGCCTTTCGAGTTTAGAGATGTGTGTTAAGTATAACTCATTCATTTGTATGACGAGTGATGAGCAGCCTCTGTAAATCTTTTGTGACTCTTAATTTGGATTTTTGACTTAAGATCACTCATTCACTCGGTCTCGGTTTCGATATCATCTTAGAAGTCATCAGAATGTGTCAGCCAGTTGACCAAGAGCTTCAATTAACCATAGAAAAACAATAGATGTGCACGTACAACGTTCAACACATGCCCTCGTGCGAGGCGGCGGCGGAGAAGGGTCGCCGGTCGCGTCGGAGGCCGCGTGAGGCAGCGAGGCGGGGATAGCATAGCCTGCACGCACCCCGCAGCGACGCCGAAGGCCACGGAGCAGGTACCTGTCAGGCACAGCAAGGCCGAAATAATCACTCGTCACGCGTCGGACGTGACGCCCCCAAAACGGGGCAGGAGAAGATCCCGATCGCAAAACAGCCGTGCCGATCGTACCCGCCGGCTTCATCACTCCCCTGCCCGGTCCAAAACAGGACGAGGATAGTACCCGTACGGGAACCGCCTCTCCCCCTCCCGCCACCCCCGTCTGAACTTTCCCCGTGGCGCGCCTTCCGTGCCGCACCTTCTTCCCGCCGCGCTGTACCTGTTGACCCGGCCGCCCCCCGCTGCCCCCGGGCCCCACGCGCTGGCGCCCAGCCTGTCACCCACTTCCATTTGCCCGTACCCCTGGCCCCACCCGTCAGGCGCCA
>NC_057802.1:444939798-444956342 GCF_018294505.1 Triticum aestivum | reverse complement strand
CTCGCTCGCCTCGCCTCGCCCTGATCCGATCCCCAAATCCCTCGCCGTCGACGCCCCGAATCTCAGCTCCGGTGAGGCCGACCCATTAGCAGGGCGTGACCTCGGCGCGCCCGCCCTCCCGCCCGCCGCTCCCTCCTCTCCGCCCGCCGTCGTCCCCGGTCGCCGGAACCCGACAAGTTGGATATCTAGGAGGCACCGCAGCGTTGCGGCGCCCACCGCGCGGACACCATGTCTGCGGCGCCAGCCGCGTACCCCACCACCAGCCTCCGCGCCGTCGCGTCCGGGAACTCCTTCTTCCCCTGCTCGCACCGCCTCAAGCTCTCCTCCTCGCATCGTTTTAGTAGTAGTAGTATTGGTAATCGTAGTAATTGCCTCTGACGTTTGCCTCCCCCTCGTCGCCCACGACCTTCGGTTCGATCTGCTCCTTGTGCTCGTCCTGAGGATTGTCTGGTTGTGAGGGCTAGGTGCTACATCTCTGCCTTTTGCGTTTGCGCGAGTTTGGTGTCTGTGTCTGTGTTCGATCACCAGGTCCGATCCAGAGCGATTTGGCCTGTTGGAGGTGGTGATTGCTGTCTCTCCGAGGAAAGAGGTATGGGAAATTTGCCTGGTCATTTTTTCTAGTATACTCCTATGTGAAAATATGCCAGTTTACTCTTCTGGTGGAATTGCAAATGCAATGAAATTGTGGTCATAGTATTAACGATGGAATTATGATTCTTTCGAATATTTATTGTCTTATGCAGTTATACCTGTTAATATATGTCATGAAGTGAATGCCCTTGAGGATTTAAACATTTTAGTTGCTTGATAAAATACTACTCGCCTGAACCATAGTATTAATTGTCGCTGATTTAGTGCAACAAATAATATTTGGTTTACCTATTTTACTAGAAATGTTGCCTTAGATCTAATGAACTTAAATATGAGCAATATATGTGCACCTATTTCTATCATATGGTCTTGTTAACTTTTATCTAGTAATCTAGGGTGTGGTCCTTAAGAAATCCTTCACTTGTTCTATTCTAATTTTGTTTTTCCCTGCTAAGCAGGAAGTTCTCTTCTGAACTTCGGATCTAGCTTGTGGATGGGCGGACCTTTGGTAGACTGCAGTGCTGAAGGTGTGAGCAGCAGCTCATGTCTCAGCCGCAGCACCTGCGGAAAAGCAGGTTTTGAGCACAGCTCTTGTGCTCTCCCTGAAGATGAAAAGTTTGAAGCTGGAATAGCATGTGTGAAAGATGATTTGGTTGTCAAGGAAATCAGTTTGGCTCTTGCTGAGGTGATGCGTGTCTATGATGACAATGATGATGAAGAGACAGATCTGAGTGAAGACTCTGACGAAAATGGGGATTCACTTTCTGTAGAATCAGATTCGGCTGATGATTTGGTTGTTATTGACACTGAAATGGTCACATCGTCAGCCTTCACTGCCGGGAATGCGTCTGAATCATCAACTGGAAATTCAGAGAATGGAAATTTCTCAACCAATGTAAGTATTTGATTGCAGTACACGCATGGACTCTTCCTTATCTGTCTTATCTTGCTATATCGTCAGAGTGTTTGTTTTGTTATCTTTGTACCAAAATATTTGTCAGTAAGCCAGCTCTCCATGTAAAAATGTGCTAGAAATGTTGGACGCTTAATTTTTCATATATCAACTCTTGTTTCTTATAACAAATTATTACTTGCCATTTAGGATTTTGGGTAGCTAAATATTATTCCGCTCTTATGCGTCACTGCTCCTTTTTCTACCTGTTAGGAGGTATCATAGCTTGCCTTTGTTTTGGTAAATTGATTGTGTTGATACCAGTTGTGAAGTCATCTTCGATATTTGTTTGAATTGATCTGAGAATGCTGTCCATTCTTTTCCCTTGTTTCTTCGTATCTTCTTCTTTCATTATTAAACCAACTGCTGATCTGAATTATGAAAACGAGTATGACCTCATCGAGCTATTGCTTATCTGAATATAAGTAATTTTGCTTGTGAAATGTTCTATTCTCTACTTGGCTGACCATATAGTGATTTGTAATAACATATACTCTACATGCAGGGGACTCAACTGTTGGTTTCTGCTATGAAAGGAAGCCGTGCAAAGCGGGGAATTGTGACAAAGTTGATTGTTTCATGGGCCCCTGACGTATATGATCCTCCTGTTACTTCTGACTCACACACAGTGAAGCCGCACCAGAGAAGTTCAAGGAAGAGCCACTACAAATACAAGCCCCCAAAGGGCAGCAGCAGCAGCAGCAGCAGCCGCACTAGCAGTGGCAGCAAAAAGGACAAGAAGCATTCTCACCACAGCAGCAGCAGCAGCAAAAGAGATAAGAAACCTTCCCATCGCAGTAGCAATGGTGGCAGCAGCAGAATTGACACTAGTGATCCTCAACATCGGAAGGCATATGGCAGCATCACTAGCAGCAGAACTGACACTAGTGTTCCTGAATATCATAAGTTATCACCGTGGCAGCCACCGGCTAGTGCCGCAGTGGAAGAAGCCATACCTACCGTACCTGTACTGAAGGCCATGGAACAGATCAAACGTAGTTCCAGCTGCTGCAAGGAGCCGCCGATAAGCATGAAGGCCATGGAACAGATCAAGCGTAGCTCCAGCTGCTGCAAGGAGCCGCCGATAAGCATGCTATCACGCCAATTCGTGGCTGCCAAGTACAAAGGGATGTTTTCTTTCTTGAGTCAGAACCAACTTGCTTCTTGAGCATATCGCAGAGACTCCTGCGCTATTCACAGGCGTTCCTCTGGTTATCAGCAAGGCTTTCATGTTGGATGGCGTTTGATCTATGAACTTTTGTTTGGACATCAGTGGACACGGTTTTGAAAATTCTTTGGTTGACGTATGCATGACCTTGAGATTATTAACTGTCTTTTCTTATTATTAAAATAAAAACTGTTTTGCTCATTTATTTATGTAATATATAAGCATGTTATGTGTGTAATTTGTGTAATAAGTATGTTATGCGTGTGCATTCTGTTTTCTGTTTTGAGTTTGGGCATTATTACATCAGTTAAGCTGATTCCTTCATGCCCCGCCAAAAAAAAACTGATTCCTTCATGGATCAGGTAATGGCTGAAGTAAAGTAACACATGGAGGGATGTAACCAATGGTAACAATGTATCTGTGGATGTAACCACTTCCCCAGTGTAAAATGAAATACACAACATTTCAGTAATCTTAGCTGCGGTTCTCGTCTGCTCTTGCTGCGCCAAGCTGCCATCTCTGACTGTCTCCATCGACACGAAGAGCTCAATCGTGCCGTCAAAGCCAAGTAATAAGGTTACGAACCTACGATCGTTGCTTCCACTTCCGGTCAACCGCCGGCACGAGAGCTTTGGACCACGACATGTTCCTCCGCCACCTTTGCCTGGCAAACACGACAGACCACGACATGTTCCTCAGCCACCTTTGCCTGGCAAACACGACATGTTTCAGTATGCCGACCTGGGGTAGCCTGAACAAGCCCGCTCTTGCACAGTGTTGGACCTTTGGGACCCTGTTGCCTGCTGGGGCTGGAAGCACACCATGTGGAGGGTGTGGGACTGAGCATCACGGTGCCCCTGAAGTGGCCATATTGGCATAAAGAAACAAGTAAACATTAATCAATCTTTTAGGTGCATGTGCATCCAATTATAGTTCCAAATTTGACTTATAAATGGTAATGAGTAACGCAACCGGCCTTTATTAACGCAATGGACAGAGACATTTAAACAAGCCATGACAGCAATGCCGTCGCCTTCTCTTTCTCTTTTAGGTTGATACAACATCCAGTCTATCACTAATGTAGCTTGTTTTCTAGTTAGATAATACAATGCACTAGCACTGGAGATACAGACAACGGGACGCAACATCGAATTCTGGTAAGAAGAAGAGTACCTCGACGAATGTAAAAAATGTTCAGTAATAATGGAACCCCCGTAATCTGCACAAGTCCCTTCCATCACTCATGGAATAATTTTCCTTTCAAGGCATCACATCTCCAGGGCCTTGTATGATCAGATATATGTAATGAGTGATGGTTCACACCCTGAAACCAAGGAGATAAGATTGGTGCTGAGGGAGCTGATCGGGTGCTACGGTCTGGCCGCAAGCCTGATGTTGGTGAAGAGGAGATGGTGAGCATAGTGAAAGAACTTGAGATTTTGCCTGGATCGCGATGATGTGGCAAAAATAATAAGTAAACAAGTAAACATTAACTAAACATTTAAATTGGCCAACATGTATAGATGGTGTAATGAGCAACGCAACCAATCTTTGATAATGCATGGACAGAGACATTTAAAAAAAGCTATGACAGCAATGCAGTCGCCATCTCTCTCTCTTTTAGGTTGATACAACATGCACGCTATCACTAATGTAGCTTGTTTTCTGGTTAGATAACGCTAGGCATTCACACTGGAGATACAAACGACAGGACAAAACATCGAATTCTGGTAAGAAAAAAGAAATACCTCGATGATGTAAAATTTATTTCAGTAACATTGGAACCCCCATGATCTGCACAAGTCCCTTTCATCAATTCTCGAACAATTTTCCTTTTAAGGCATCACATCTCCCGGGCTTTGGATAATCAGATATAAGTGATTCAATGCGTTACGCAATCACCAAAAGTCGTTGCAAGAACAACTTCCTCCAATAAATCTATGGAAACGAACACGGTCCCTGACAATGATTTCTCGGCCATATGATTTACTTATTATTTTTGCCACTTCATGGCAATCCGGACAAAATCTCAAGTTCTTTACCACCCGAATGACATGAGGTGCTTTTGTCTTCAGCAACCCATATGCGATGGCTAACCTTTCACTATGCTCACAAAGTGCAATTTCTTTTTCCTCTTCACCAACATCATGTAGAACGGCCGCAGTCCAAGGCTTATGGCCAGATCGTAGAACCCGGTCAGCTATTTCCCTCAATACCACTCTTATCTCCTTGATTTCAGGGTGTGAACCATCACTCACCACAAATTTGTGCAGATAGCCATTTATTTCAATTGAACTACAGCCAGCAACGACAGTAACATTGTTGTCCTTCATCTTTTTCCTCATATACCTCACTCTGTCCCACTGGGAGTTCAACGCATACAAATTGGAGAGGAGAACATAGTTCTCTGGATTCTGAGGTTCCAACTCAAAGAGCTTTTTAGAAGCCAATCCTACTATATCAGTTCTGTTCGAGCTTTTACTCGCCACAAGAAGATTCCTCCAAATTACTGAATTTGGTAAGATGGGCATGCTTGTAACAAATGAATAAGCTTCATCCAAAAGGCCAGAACGGCAGAGAAGGTCAACCATGCAACCATAGTTCTCCATTGAAGCTTTAATTCCCATTTCTTGCATAGTAGACCAATATCGCCGCCCATCATCAACTAACCCATTGTGAGCACAGGCTGACAACACACCTATAAAGGTGACGTTATTGGGTCTAATCTGAAATATAAACATGAGAATTTAGGAAATAGCTATTATAATCATTTGCAAAGACTGAGTGCTATGATGATTTCTTGCGAAATGAAGTTGAGCATGCAAGCTGATAAGTAGAGAAGGATTGTGGCATTCTTCCCTAAAAGGTGCACATCCATCGATCCCCTCATCTAGTGTAGTGCTCTGTTCAGAGACCAAGGAAGCTATTAGTTTAAGTTCAGAGTTCCTGTACAGAGCAGCAGCCTAGGGATAAGCAGGAATTCAGGTTAGCTTTTCTGTTTTCCGAATCGTACCCACCTGAGAGTCCTAGTCTCGAAAGTGCGCCTTGGCCATCCAGCCTTATCGAAGAATTGATTCAAAAGTTGTGAGCCGATAGAAGGGAGAGATAGCAAGTTTCAGAAAGGAAATATTCCAGTGGTTAGATTACCTCCATCTCAGTCAACGATGGGGATTTGTGAAGGTATCAAACTTAAGCTATCTATAAAATGACAATTTTCGATGTAGCTTCACGTCTACCTATACCCGAACTAGTGACAGTACCAAATGGTCAATGCCTACCTCAAAGGTTTGGATCTATAGAGTTATGAATTGCCTACAGTGAGTGTTCCTTCTGCCCCAATGGTCTACCAAAATGGAAATGCCTTCCATAAGATGATGAAATCGTTTTTCTACCTTCTGCCTTTGAGGTTCACCTTCTCTTCCAGCATTCTTTAAACCTGACAATCAAACTATTGCATATGAAGGACAAGTCAAAAGTAGATTCATTCCATCGTCAAAACTGGACCAGTAAACAATTGAATCGAAGGTCAAGTATTGGGAAAGGTACAAGGTGTTTTGGCCACCCCACAATTTAAGAGAAGAGTACCGACTGGATCAAGAAGAAAATCCCTATCCCAATCTTTTTATCCAACTTGAATGATTAAAGTGAAAGTGGTGGCATCGTATTTACTCTAAAGGGTAAGTTGTGTTGAAGCCAATCAAAGGCCGAACTGCAGTTGCCCTTTCATTCACCTAGAATTTTGGCTTGCTCTTAGGGTGGACCACATCAGAGGTATTGGAACTACGTTTCGTGTATCCTATTTTCTTAGGAAATACTACGATCCAGTAGCTATAAATAGAAAGCAGAACCTCCTAATGTCTATACATAGAAAGGAGTCCCAGGACCGGTTCATAGACTGTGCTAACTCCATGCGTAGCGTAGGAGATAGATGGAGGAAAAGGCGTCACAGGAAGGAATGATCCAATACATCCAGATAGCCAAGAAAAGGCACTTCTCTCGATCGGTCTCTGCCCTCCCATACCTCCTAGAACAACGGTAGTTTGCTTCTTTTCGTTCAATTGTACCTGGCCCAAGTGCTTATCTATTTAGTACTTTCAAGTACCACACAACAACTTTCGAGTAAGCAAGCAATTTGACATTATGATCTCCGAGAAGAGGATTCGTATTATAGTAGGTTTGTTTTCCATTTCCAGGTCCCATCCTTTTTTCCGAGAAAATCTTTTTTCATTTTCCCATCGGCCTAGAATTGCCTTTCCTTCTCCTTTTGATTTTTGTATTATTATGACTTTGGTTTCTTACTCGAAAGTTGTTTTCCGAAAATCAAAAGGAGAAGGAAAGGCAATTCTAGGCCGATGGGAAAATGAAAATAGAATTTTCCAAAAAAAGGATGGAACCTGGAAATGGAAAACAAACCTACTATAATACAAATCCTCTTCTCGGGGATCATAATGTCAAGTTGCTTTCTTACTCGAAAGCTGTTGTGCGGTACTCAGAAGTACTAAATAGATAGGCGCTTGGGCCAGGTACAATTGAACGAAAAAAGCAAACTACTGTTGTTTTAGGAGGTATGGGAGGGTAGAGACGAATCGAGAGAAGTGTTTTTTCTTGGCTATCCGGATTTATTGGATCATTCCTTCCTGTGATGCCTTTTCCTTCATCCATCTCCTATGCTACGCATGGAGTTAGCACAGTCGATGACTCGGTCCTGGGACTACTTCTATGTATAGACATTAGGAGGTTCTGCTTCCTATTTATAGCTACTGGATCATAGTATTTCCTAAGAAAAAAGGATATACGAAACGTAGTTCCAATACCTCTGATGTAGTCCACCCTAAGAGCAAGCCAAAATTCTAGGTGAATGAAAGAGCAAGTGCAGTTCAGCCTTTGATTGATTTCAACACAACTTACCCTTTAGAGTAATGCGATGCCACTACTTTCACTTTAATCATTCAAGTTGGATAAAAAGATAGGAACATGGATTTTCTTCTTGATCCAATCGGTACTCTTCTCTTGAATTTAGGGTGGCCAAAACACCTTGTACCTTTCCCAATACTTGACCTTCGATCCAATTGTTTACTGGTCTAATTTTGACGATGCAATGAATCTACTTTTGACTTGTCCTCCATATGCAATAGTAGTTAATTTGTCAGGTTTCAAGAATGTTGGAAGAGAAGGGAAACATCAAAGGCAAAAGGTAGAAAAACGATTTCATCATCTTATGGAAGGCATTTCCGTTTTGGTAGATCATTGGGGCAGAAGGAACACTCACCGTAGGTAATTCGTAACTCCATAGATGCAAATCTTTGAGGTAGGCATTGACCATTTGGTACTATCACTAGTTCGGCATACTATAGAAACCCTTTGGTATAGGTAGACGTGAAACTACATCAAAAATTGTCATCTATATAAGTTTGATACCTTTACAAATCCCCATTGTTGACCAGGATGGAGGTAATCTAACCATTGGAATATTTCCTTTCTGAAACCTACTATCTTTCCCCTTCTATCGGCTCACAACTTTTGGATCAATTCTTCGATAAGGCTGGATGGCCAAGGCGCCCTTTCGAGACTAGGACTCTCAGGTGGGTAAGATTCGGAAAACAGAAAAGCAAACCTGAATTCCTGCTTATACCTAGGCTGCTGCTCTGTACTGCCTTCCCTCAAGTCAGTATCTTCTTCCATCATGAAAGTCGGTAAGCAATCTAGTCTACAACAGGGAAATCAGGAACTCATACTAACAGCTTCCTTGGTCTCTGAACAGAGCACTACACTAGATGAGGGAATTGATGGATGTGCACCTTTTAGGGGAAGAATGACGCAACCTTGGAAAGTATCTTGTATAGAATCGATGGACGGACCCCTATTATGAACCAAGCTTTATGTGGAACAATTTTACAGTCTTGGAAAATATCTTGTATAGAATTACTTAAGCGCAGTCATCATCAAGAGTCATGAGTCAAGTTTACGGTACCACATTACAAATCCGAAGCTAAACAAAAATGAACTGTCAGTGCATATTTTCCGTGCAGATTAATGCATATGATCAGGTTATCACCAAAAGTGGACCAGGTAAACAGAACTATAAACACATCAGTGCAACATTTACCTTAAGCTGGAGCATTCTTGAGAAAAGGCCCAACGCATCCTCTGCAAGCCCATGCATCGCCAGTCCAACTATCATTGCACTCCATGCCTTGGTATCCCTCTCCACCATCGCATCAAATACCAACCTTGCCCGCTCTATCAAACCGCACTTTGCATACATGTCAATCAACGCGGTGCTCAGCTCAAGATCGACCATGATCCCCTTCCTATCTATAAAAGCATGCACCCACCTGCCCAAATCAAGAGCGCCCGCCTTGGCGCAAGCCGAGATTACGCTAACCATTGTGACCTCATCCGGGCTCACCCCAGCAGCCTGCATGTCCCGAAACAGGTCCAGCGCTTCGTTAACCATCCCCGCTCTGGAGTACCCGCCGATCATGGAGCTCCACGCGACCAGATTCTTGTCCTCGGCCATGCCATCAAACACGCTCCTGGCCAGCGCAACCTCCTCACACCTGGCATAGAGGTTAAGCAGTCCGGTCTGCACGTAGGGGCTCGGTTCCAGCCCCTGGCGGAAGGCCTGCGAGTGCAGCTGGCGGCCCTTGCCGAGAGCCGGCACGGCGGCGCACGCCTTGAGCGCGAACGCGACGGTGAAGCTGTTGGGGGACGGGGAGCCCGCGCGCAGCATGCGGCGGTAGAGCAGGAAGGCGTCCGTGGTGGGGTTGCTGGGGGTGGCGAGCGCACGGATGAGGGAGTTGTAGCAGAAGGCGGTCGGCTCGGGGATTTGGTCGAACAGGCTGCGCGCGTACGAGGCCGCCGCGGCGGTCGGGGCGGAGGCGGCGCAGGAGGCGAGCAGCTTGGAGAGCGCGAATGCGTAGGTGAGGCGCGGGAGGCGGAGCCTGAGAAGGCGCGCGTGGGCGCCGCGGAGCGCGCGGAGGCTGCGGCATTGGCGGACCAGCGACACGACGTGGGCTTCGAGGAGGTGGCGCGGGAGCGTGGCGGCCTCGGGCGGTTTGAGCTGGTGATGCATGCGGGGAAAAACGCTCGCCCGAAGAGCGAGCGGGGTTTCTCTTTTCTTCTCGCGACGCGGTGGCGCGGGTGCGCCGGCGTGGTGGGCTTGTGCTGATAGACTGTGCCGGCGGTTGATCACATGGTGTGGTTGGTCCGGGTCACGTGCAATGTGAGAGCCGGGCACCCCGTATACTCCACTCAAAGGGCGGATGGCCCGGTCAATGACCACCGGTCAAAAAAACCCATCGAGACACCTGCGTCTTAAATGCTTGGATCGACTTTTGTATCCAACTCAAATATAGAACGGATACAAGAATGTCCAAACGCGTCCGTTATGTTAGACTCGACAGGCCTAACTCGCCATAAATTACATTGAATCCACCCCTCGATATACCGGGTCCATTTGCTCTCTCCTCTCTTTTTCATCCTCCGGATTGGACATCTCGCAGCTCCGTCGCTACCCTTGCTCCGCAGCCGTTCCGAGCCGCCAGCACCGGCACAGTAGTCCTCTCTCCCGTACTTGCCGCCGGCCCGGACGCCACCGCGAGAACTCTCGGGCTACCCCTTGAGCTCTATATGTTCAACACATTTTCCGACCAGGTTTTTTGTGATTTATTTATAGGGAAAACGATGAATTCCGATGCTTCTCGGACGAGGAGTACGGACCGATGGAGCTTGCTAAAATGATTGAAGATGAGTTCTTTGATTCGTCTGATTCGGACGAACAAGTGAACATGATCATGCTCATGAGCATGCAAAAGGAAATGGACCGGCAAGTGGAGCATATTCTTAACTTCAAGGGCTCAATCAAAGGGAGAAAAGTGATCAATCGGGATATGGTCTGCCATCCGCCCGCTATATAAACTCTAGGCCCGACAATAGCCGCATCCAACCTCCTTCGATACCTATCTCCTCTCAGCACCACGCCCCCCATGGCCTCCTCGAGCTCCAAAGCCCTCTAGGATAGCCTCTCGTCTGAGCAAAAGAAGGAGATTGTCGCCATTGCAACCGGCTAGCACGCTGACAGACGGACGAGCTCACCGGAGCCAGTGTTGCGGACGCCCCAATGGAAGAGGCGGCTGACGATGAGCTAGCGCCATCGTCCTCGTCGGCTGATGCAGGCATCACCATGGATGAGGCCTGTGCTCACTACACCGAGATCGTGTTGGAAGAGCAGCGGGCCGCGTTTCGGCAGGTGCAGGTCGACCAGGCCTACAACCTCCACCTCCTCGGCGAGCACCGGCGCGCGAAGGAGCAACTCGCTGATGTCTACTACGCAACCTTCTTCTTGTAGACTCGTGTTGGGCCTCCAAGCACAGAGTTTCATAGGATAGTAGCAAATTTCCCTCAAGTGGATGACCTAAGGTTTATCAATCCATGGGAGGCGTAGGATGAAGATGGTCTCTCTCAAACAACCCTGCAACCAAATAACAACGAGTCTCTTGTGTCCCCAACACACCCAATACAACGGTAAATTGTATGAGTGCACTAGTTCGGCGAAGAGACGGTGATACAAGTGTAATACGGATAGTAGATATAGGTATTTGTAATATGAAAATATAAAAACAGCAAGGTAACTAGTAGTAAAAGTGAGTGAAAACGGTATTGCAATGCTTGAAAACAAGGCCTAGGGTTCATACTTTCACTAGTGCAAGTTCTCTCAACAATGATAACATAATTAAATCATATAACATACCTCAACGTGCAACAAAGAGTGACTCCAAAGTTCCTATCGCGGAGAACATAAGATGAAATTGTTTGTAGGGTAGGAAACCACCTCAAAGTGAAGGAAATATGCCCTAGAGGCAATAATAAAGTTGTTATTTATATTTCCTTATATCATGATAAATGTTTATTATTCATACTAGAATTGTATTGACCGGAAACTTAGTACATGTGTGAATACATAGACAAATAGAGTGTCACTAGTATGCCTCTACTTGACTAGCTCGTTAATCAAAGATGGTTAAGTTTCCTAGCCATAGACATGAGTTGTCATTTGATGAACGGGATCACATCATTAGAGAATGATGTGATTGACATGACCCATCCATTAGCTTAGCACTATGATCGTTTAGTTTATTGCTATTGCTTTCTTCATGACTTATACATGTTCCTATGACTATGAGATTATGCAGCTCCCGAATACCGGAGGAACACTTAGTGTGCTATCAAACGTCCCAACGTAACTGGGGGATTATAAAGATGCTCTACAGGTGTCTCCGATGGTGTTTGTTGAGTTGGCATAGATCGAGATTAGGATTTGTCACTCCTATTGTCGGAGAGGTATCTCTGGGCCCTCTCGGTAATGCACATCACTATAAGCCTTGCAAGCAATGTAACTAATGAGTTAGTTACGGGATGATGCATTACGGAACGAGTAAAGAGACTTGCCGGTAACGAGATTGAACTAGGTATAGTGATACCGACGATCGAATCTCGGGCAAGTAACATACCGATGACAAAGGGAACAACGTATGTTGTTATGCGGTTTGACCGATAAAGATCTTCGTAGAATATGTGGGAGCCAATATGAGCATCCAGGTTCCGCTATTGGTTATTGACCAGAGATGAGTCTCGGTCATGTCTACATAGTACTCGAACCCGTAGGGTCCGCACGCTTAACGTTCGATGACGATCGGTATTATGAGTTTATGTGTTTTGATGTACCGAAAGTAGTTCGGAGTCCCGGATGAGATCACTGACATGATGAGGAGTCTCGAAATGGTCGAGACATAAAGATTGATATATTGGAAGACTATATTCGGACACCGGAATAGTTCCGAGGTGTATCGGGTATTTTCCGGAGTACCGGGGGGTTATTGGGCCTCATGGCCTATTTGTGGAAGAGAGGAGGCAGGCCAAGGTGTGGCTCGTGCCCCCTAGCCCAAAACGAATAGGACTAGGGGGGCCGGGCCCCCCTTTCCTTCTCTCCTCCCTCTCCTTCCCCCTTCTCCTTGTTGGAATAGGAAAGGGGGCTGAATCCTACTTGGAGTAGGATTGCCCCCCATGGCGCGCCTCCTCCCCTTGGCCGGCCTCCTCCTCCCTCCCCCATTTATATACGTGGGAGGGGGCACCCAAAGACACACAAAAGTTTCTCTTAGCCGTGTGCGGTGCCCCCCTCCACAGAAACACACCTCGGTCATATCGTTGCAGTGCTTAGGCGAAGCCCTGTGCTGGTAACTTCATCATCACCGTCACCACGCCGTCCTGCTGACGAAACTCTCCCTCGGCCTCAGCTGGATCAAGAGTTCAAGGGACGTCACCGAGCTGTACATGTGCAGATCGCGGAGGTGCCATGCGTTCGGTACTTGATCGGTTGGATCACGAAGACGTTCGACTACATCAACCGCTTTACTTAACGCTCCCGCTTCTGGTCTACGAGGGTACGTGGACACACTCTCCCTGCTCGTTGTTATGCTTCTCCTAGATAGATCTTGCGTGATCGTAGGATTTTTTTTTAAATACTACGTTCCCCAACAGTGGTATCAGAGCCAGGTCTATGCGTAGATGTTATATGCACGAGTAGAAGACAAAGAGTTGTGGGCGATAATAGTCATACTGCTTACCAGCATGTCATACTTTGATTCCGCAGTATTGTTGGATGAAGCGGCCCGGACCGACATTACATGACCGCGTTCATGCGACTGGTTCTACCGCCGTGCTTTGCACACAGGTGGCTAGTGGGTGTCTGTTTCTCCAACTTTAGTTGAATCGAGTGTGGCTACGCCCGGTCCTTGTTGAAGGTTAAAACGGTGCACTTGACGAAAAATCGTTGTGGTTTTGATGCATAGGTAAGAACGGTTCTTGCTAGAAGCCCGTAGCAGCCACGTAAAACTTGCAACAACAAAGTAGAGGACGTCTAATTTGTTTTTGCAGGGCTTGCTGTGATGTGATATGGTCAAGACGTGATGACATATAAATTGTTGTATGAGATGATCATGTTTTGTAGCAGTTATCGGCAACTGGCAGGAGCCATATGGTTGTCGCTTTATTGTATGAAATGCAATCGCCATGTAGTTGCTTTACTTTATCACTAAGAGGTAGCGATAGTCGTAGTAGCAATAGTTGGCGAGACGACAATGATGCTTTGATGGAGATCAAGGTGTCAAGCCGGTGACGATGGTGATCATGACGGTGCTTTGGAGATGGAGATCAAAGGCACAAGATGATGATGGCCATATCATATCACTTATATTGATTGCATGTGATGTTTATCCTTTATGCATCTTATTTTGCTTAGTACGGCGGTAGCATTATAAGATGATCTCTCACTAATTTTCAAGGTACAAGTGTTCTCCCTGAGTATGCACCGTTGCGACAGTTCGTCGTGCCGAGACACCACGTGATGATCGGGTGTGATAAGCTCTACGTTCACATACAACGGGTGCAAGCCAGTTTTGCACACGCAGAATACTCGGGTTAAACTTGACGAGCCTAGCATATGCAGATATGGCCTCGAAACACTGAGACCGAAAGGTTGAGCGTGAATCATATAGTAGATATGATCAACATAGTGATGTTCATCATTGAAAACTACTCCATCTCACATGATGGTCGGACATGGTTTAGTTGATATGGATCACGTGATCACTTAGATGATTAGAGGGATATCTATCTAAGTGGGAGTTCTTAAGTAATATGATTAATTGAACTTTAATTTATCATGAACTTAGTACCTAATAGTATTTTGCATGTCTATGTTGTTCTAGATAAATGGCCCGTGCTGCTGTTCCATTGAATTTTAATGCGTTCCTAGAGAAAGCTAAGTTGAAAGATGATGGTAGGAACTACACGGACTGGGTCCGTAACTTGAGGATTATCCTCATTGCTGCACAGAAGAATTACCTCCTGGAAGCACCGCTAGGTGCCAAACCCGCTGCAGGAGCAACCCCAGATGTTATGAACGTCTGGCAGAGCAAGGCTGATGACTACTCGATAGTTCAGTGTGCCATGCTTTACGGCTTAGAACTGGGACTTCAACGACGTTTTAAACGTCATGGAGCATATGAGATGTTCCAGGAGTTGAAGTTAATATTTCAAGCAAATGCCCAGATTGAGAGATATGAAGTCTCCAATAAGTTCTACAGCTGCAAAATGGAGGAGAATAGTTCTATCAGTGAGCATATAATCAGAATGTCTGGGTACCACAATCAGTTGACTCAACTGGGAGTTAATCTTCCGGTTGATAGTGTCATTGACAGAGTTCTTCAATCACTGCCACCTAGCTACAAAAGCTTCGTGATGAACTATAATATGCAAGGGATGGATAAGACAATCCCCGAGCTCTTCGCAATGCTAAAGGCTGCGGAGGTAGAAATCAAGAAGGAGCATCAAGTGTTGATGGTCAACAAGACCACCAGTTTCAAGAAGAAGGGCAAAGGGAAGAAGGGGAACTTCAAGAAGAACGGCAAGCAAGTTGCTGCTCAAGTGAAGAAGCCCAAGTCTGGACCTAAGCCTGAGACTGAGTGCTTCTACTGCAAAGGGACTGGTCACTGGAAGCGGAACTGCCCCAAATATTTGGTGGATAAGAAGGATGGCAAAGTGAATGGTATATTTGATATACATGTTATTGATGTGTACCTTACTAATGCTCGTAGTAGCGCCTGGGTATTTGATACTGGTTCTGTGGCTCATATTTGCAACTCGAAACAGGGGCTACGGATTAAGCAAAGATTGGCTAAGGACGAGGTGATGATGCGCGTGGGAAATGGTTCCAAAGTCGATGTGATCGCCGTCGGCACGCTACCTCTACATCTACCTTCGGGATTAGTTTTAGACCTAAATAATTGTTATTTGATGCCAGCGTTAAGCATGAACATTATATCTGGATCTTGTTTGATGCGAGACGGTTATTCATTTAAATCAGAGAATAATGGTTGTTCTATTTATATGAGTAATATCTTTTATGGTCATTCACCCTTGATGAGTGGTCTATTTTTACTAAATCTTGATAGTAGTGATATACATATTCATAGTATTGAAGCCAAAAGATATAAGTTTAATAATGATAGTGCAACTTATTTGTGGCACTGCCGTTTAGGTCATATTGGCGTAAAGCGCATGAAGAAACTCCATGCTGATGGGCTTTTGGAATCACTTGATTAGGAATCACTTGATGCTTGCGAACCATGCCTCATGGGCAAGATGACTAAGACTCCGTCTGTAACATCCCAAATTTTCAATTTGGTATGTTATACATAGATCATCATTGCATATCATATTTTATTGCATTTTGACAAATCCTCGATAAATCCTAAGCAACTCAAGGACCCTCGGAGAGAGTTGGGGATTTTCTCGAATTTTCATATTTGATTTTCATCAAATTATAAAACGAGGATTTTGGTTTTAATTATTTTCTCTCCGGAAAAATATTTCATTTTAAAATAAACGAGAGGAGAAAATATGACTTCTCCAAAACAATTGAAATACTGGAGGAAAAGTGTTAAAATCATTTATTGGATTTTATTCGGATTTTATTTGCAATTTTATTTGCATTAAAAAAATATTGCATGTTTTCAAAATTTATTTTGTGTCAAAAAATGTTCACCCTATTCTAGATTTTCTAACTAGACGGGGAAAATTTGTTTTATCTTTTTTGGTCTTTTATTTATTTTTCTACGAATTATTTTCCGCGAAACGTTTAAAAAAAAAACTGCGCTGCGCCCGACTGGGCCGAGCCCAGCCGAGCCAGGCCGCCGGCCCACGCCCGTCGTCTCCTCTCCTCGCACGACGCCCCGCCGCCGCGCCGTGTCCATGGCGGACACGGGAGCCGCC